>NC_042617.1:585738804-585963804 GCF_901001135.1 Rhinatrema bivittatum | reverse complement strand
GGTAACTCCTGGTGATCAGTCTAAGAATCCCTATAATAAAATTACTTATCTAAGACAAATGGTGTTGTGTTTGTATAAATCCCTGTACTACTCAGCTTATGCACAAAGTTGTAACTAATAAGTTCTGTACTATTCTCTACCTAGGGCAGAGGGAGTAGGTGTAGGTGTCAGCAGAAACCTTACGCTTAGGGGCAGATTTTTTAAAAGTACGTGAGCACGTACTTTTGTTCGCACACCCGGCGCAAACAAGAGTATGCCGGATTTTAATAGATACACGTGTAGCCACACGTATCTTTTAAAATCCAGGGTCGGTGCGCGCAAGGCTCGCAAAATTGGCAGCCTGCGCCCGCCGAGCCACACAGCCTGCCTCCGTTCCCTCCGAGGCCTCTCCGAAATCAGAGCGGCCTCGGAGGGAACTTTCTTTCCGGCGCCCCCCACCTTCCCTTTCCTTCCCCTAACTAACCCGCCCCCTGGCCCTAACTAATTTCCCCCCCACCTTTATTTCAAAAGTTACGCCTGCCCAAGGCAGGCATAACTTGAGCAGGCCGGCTGCTGGCATGCCATGTTCCGGTCCGGGGGCTGGTCCGGAGGCCGCGGCCACGCCCCTCCCAGAACGCCCATTTTGACACGCCCCCGACACACCCCAACACGCCCCCCCCCCCCCAGGAAAGCCCTGGGACTTGCACACATCCCGGGGCTTGTGCGCGCCGCCGAGCCTGTGCAACATAGGCTCGGTGCGAGCAGGGGGTGGAAGGGGCAGCTTTTCGGGGGTTACGCGCGTACCCCTTTGAAAATCTGCCCCTTAGTAAATCCCTACAGTCATGAGACATAGGGCTGCTTCCTCCACATGGATTTTGTTCCCTTCTATCTGGACTTCTACTCTGAAATGAAAATGGCAGCGGCACAGGCAAACCTCATGCAGAAGGCCGGGACCTGTGAGCATGTACTGACTCGCAGACTTTGCACTGACTGCTGCTTATGTTGTCACTGCTGCTCTCCTTTTTGGGTGAGCTGGAAGGAATAGGAGTGAAGGTCATCTGGGGTCATGTGAATTTTCAATTGTTAAAACAGAGTCCTCCTGGATAACAGTTTGGGAAGCACTGGATTATAGGAAGAATGGACCTTGGAAGAAGGTTGAGTCTCATTAGCATAAGATTCATGGAAGCCATGGTAAGTTTATTAATGTACTCATTTAGAAGTGACGAGTACAGCCCTTCAAAAGTATATGTATGCCAAGTAAATGCAGTCTTAACTCTCAGCCAGGGACTTTTACTAATTTAAATTGATAGGCCTTTGCTGAATTTAAATATGGAAATGTGCTGGGAGACTTTTTTTTTTTACTTTTGTGGATTTGTGCTGAACGTTTGAGAGATTTGTCGGCCTTTTTTTTTTTTAACTTTTGTGGATTTGTGCTGAACGTTTGAGAGATTTGTCGGCCTTTTTTTTTTTAACTTTTGTGGATTTGTGCTGAACGTTTGAGAGATTTGTCGGCCTTTTTTTTTTTTTTTACTTTTGTGGATTTGTGCTGAACGTTTGAGAGATTTGTCGGCCTTTTTTTTTTTACTTTTGTGGATTTGTGCTGAACGTTTGAGAGATTTGTCGGCCTTTTTTTTTTTTTTTTACTTTTGTGGATTTGTGCTGAACGTTTGAGAGATTTGTCGGCCTGTTCTCTGGAGCATAGTACTATCGGCACTGTTTTATATAACATTGTGCCATTGGACTTTTTCCAATTCATAGCCTATATAGCATTGACATATCTCCTTTACTAGAAGAAGCTCTGGGTTGCTAGAACTAAAAAACTGGCATCGTATATTCAGCATCTCTAAGTTTGCCACAGTTGTTTGCACCAACAAAAAAAATGTAGAAGTTAAAAAGAAAACTGATCAAAGTAAAAAAAAACTAATATAAGACAAGCTTTACTAACATGAGTATTGTCCAAATGCTCTCTGGAGCTATGAAAATGATTTAATCAATGAATATATTCTGAAAGCTCTTTATATGCAGGGGAATAGCAAACCTGTGCCAACCTGATAGAAACGGAAGCCCTATTCAACCACCAGGGCCTAATTCTATCAGAACTTCAGCAATGTACCCTACAAAGAAAGCATCTCATGATTAACTTTACGTTTATAATATGTATCCTGTTATACCCTTAATTCACAGTTGTTAAGAAAAGACCTTTTGAATCTTGTAAACTGTTGTGATGGCTTCACCGAATGATGGTATATAAAACTCAACAAATAAATAAATGGAACAATTATCAACAGTGTGAAATCCTTTCACCACAAACAGCACAGACCATTAAAAAGTTCCAGCTGTCTGTGGAAAGCTGGAGGCAGCTCCAGGTAAATTAATAGAGTTTCCTGTGGAGCGTAACAGTCTGCCTGCATAAACCTTGAGCTTTTTAGGAGTCTGTAATATATTCAGGAAAGTCTATTGATAGCTTTGGCGCTTAGATAACATAAGAGTGATCTATCGCTTGAAGAAAACTCTAGATAAAAGTATGTCAGAATGGGGTTCTTATGGCTGAGGTCCAGGCTAGGGCTGGTGACCCCCATGAGGGCAGCCCAGGACTTCAGGGCAAGACAGGACAGAGCTGGAGAATCTTCTGCCTGTACCAGTCACCTCCCCTGAAAGTTGGATCCTTGGGTTCTGGAGGCTGGAAGGACTTAGGCTGTGGCTAGAGTTGAGGTGCAGACTGCAGGATTGGAGGCTGATGCTGAGCAGGACTGGAAACTGGAGCTGAGCAGGAATGGAGGCAGAGGCTGAGCAGGACTGGAATCTGAGGCAAGACTGGGGTCTGAGGATGTGCAGGACTGAAGGCAAAGGTGTGCAGGACTAGAGGTTGAATACAAGGATAGGACTAGACCAGACAGGGACATGACCAGACAAGATGGACAAAGACAGGACTAGACAAAACAGTAAAGGAACACAGATGCCAGAAGGCAGCAGGTTAGACTGAGGACCAAAAAGACCACAAGGCAAAGCTAGAGTGGAAGGCCTGAGAAGGCCACAAGGCAAGGCTAGAGCAGAAGGCCTGAGAAGGCCACAAGGCAAGGCTAGCGTGGAAGGCCTGAGAAGGCCACAAGGCAAGGCTAGAGCAGAAGGCCTGAGAAGGCCACAAGGCAAGGCTAGCGTGGAAGGCCTGAGAAGACCACAAGGCAAACTAGAGCAGAAGGCAGATAAGGCTCAAGGAAAGGCTAGAGCAGAAGTCCTGGGAAGGCCACAAGGCAATACATGGAAGAAAGAGGTCAAGCAGGGAGCTGACTAGACTAGATGACAAGGCACTGGAGTTTGCAAGAGACAGGGTTAAGTAGACTGGGCCCTGCTGAGTCATGGGACCATGGAAACGCTGACGAGAATGAGAACAGGTATCTCTGGCGATAGGGAGGCTGTATAGCAGCAGGCAGGATCCTAACAAGGGTTTGGCTCATTGTGATCAAGTGCCTTGATAACATCTTCCATGGTGGCACCAATCATATTTCTGTCTCTGCCTGTGGGAGCCCTTTTAGAATAGATGCATCATGATTCCAGTAAATTAATCTGGAGTCATCAGGATAAACAACTTGGGAGGCATGAGCTAAATCTAAAACACATACAAAAAAATATATAAATGTCAAAGCTTGGACTTCGTACTCCAGGAAGACATTGTGGAGAGACATTAGTCCCCTAATCATTTTTAAGATTGATGAAAATAAAATGCTAGAATAGTCCTCAGCGTCTTCACAGCCAATGTTGTAAAGGGGGGGGGGGGGGGGGGGGGGGGACGACATTAAATCGAGTGATTTCCATGGTCTGAGAGAACGTTTGAAAGACCGCAGCCTCCCTGGCCAGCTTGTTTCATGAGTGATTCCTATTTGATAGTTTTTCATTTCATCCAGATCCAGACCCCTGGAGAATAGGAATTCCTGTGAATGATGTCAGAATCAATCATTTTGTTTTCTTCTCTCCAGAGCATCAAAAGTAGAAATGTAAAGTGAATGTGCTACGGATGAGTGGTAATGATGGGGGTAAAAGGTCTGCCGCCCGCCAGTAACGCATCCCCTCTCCCAGGGCAGCGGCCTCGAGGCTGTCTGGGCGAGTCGCACACTGTTTCCCTTCAGGACGCACACATCAAGGTGAACCTAAAGCTTCTTGCAGATGGTAGGCATTTGGTCTTCAGATACATTTTGCCAAATGTTTAACATTCTTCCTGCCTTTGTTCTTTATTTGCGGGCCTTCCTTTCCAAGTGTTTTCTTAAACGCTACGTAATTCAAAAACAAGCAAAAAAGCAAACACTACTGTTTTGCTCTTCTACACTTTTGAATGACCTCATCACTGACGTTAGTAGTAGGCGGCGGGTTGGGATTGCACCTGTGCAGGTGGAAAGAGAATTCGGCTCAGAATGGGCTTCTCCGTTCAGAAGACGTCATCATCAGTGCTGAGGCTCTGAGCCAGCCCCACATGCAATCTTTAAACCAAATACCCAGTGAGAGTCTCGATTTGGGAAAAGCTTCCCTACTAGACACAGAATAGAAGAAAACTCTTCACAGGGCTCTCTCCCAGCCCTGAGGAAGGGTCAGAAAGAGCAAACACTATAACAAAAATAACCAGCAGGGCTCAGAAGGCCTTAACCGAGCTGGGCAAAGACCCGCAGATTTCTGGGAGTAGCTCGGGGAAATTCACTAATGCTGCATGTGCTGCCTGATGGACAGCTGCCAATCTGGCACTACCCTCCACAGCGCGGCCTAAATCCAACAGGTCTGCTCCACACATTTTCCTCATCTAGCATTTAAAACTCCTTTCAGATTAGTTCATACAAATCGATGGCGTGAGGACTGCCTCAGTTACAACTCCAGGTCAAGTAAATCCTAGAAAACTGCAGTCGTATCCTGGGCTCCCTGCTAATCACAGAACAGGAATCGAACAGAACTAATTTTATTATAAACAGCAGGAAAAGGATCAGGAATGTAAATATTGTTAGAGTAAACTCCTTTTTTTAAAATTTGTGAATGTATGGATCTTAATGCAGCTAAGCAGAATTTCCAATGGGAAATGTGTGTGGAAAACATTTTCGTTTTTGGTTTGTTAATTTCTTTCGCTTGCCTCCGTAATTTTTTTTGTGTTTGTTTCAAAGGAAAAACGATGTTCATTTATTCATGTCACTTGTTCATTTATTTCCCATTAAAGTCCATGGAAGAAACAGTGTATCCTATTTTAGGCTCCAAAATTGAGGGATTTCTAATCAATTCTAATGCAACTTGCAGACACCATCGGAAGAGGGGCGAGCACACCGAGACTGTGTCAAAGGGGCACGAAAAGTGGCCGGAATAGCACAAGGTATCGTGACAGTGCAAAATAGCCCAGACGGAGACAGCAACATCCAAAGGCACCATGAGAGAAGCAAGGCAGCACCAAGAATGGCAGGGACACCCCAAGACAGAGACAGCAACATCCCAAGGCACCATGAGAGAAGCAAAGCAGCACCAAGAATGGCAGGGACACCCCAAGACAGAGACAGCAACATCCCAAGGCACCATGAGAGAAGCACAGAGACAGCAACGTCCCAAGGCACCATGAGAGAAGCAAAGCAGCACCAAGAATGGCAGGGACACCCCAAGACAGAGACAGCAACATCCCAAGGCACCATGAGAGAAGCAAGGCAGCACCAAGAATGGCAGGGACACCCCAAGACAGAGACAGCAACATCCCAAGGCACCATGAGAGAAGCAAGGCAGCACCAAGAATGGCAGGGACACCCCAAGACAGAGACAGCAACATCCCAAGGCACCATGAGAGAAGCAAGGCAGCACCAAGAATGGCAGGGACACCCCAAGACAGAGACAGCAACATCCCAAGGCACCATGAGAGAAGCAAGGCAGCACCCACACACAGTGAGAAACGCGGGCAGTCACATCACACCCACACACAGTGAGAAACGCGGGCAGTCACATCACACCCACACACAGTGAAAAACGCGGGCAGTCACATCACACCCACACACAGTGAGAAACTCAGGCAGACTCATCACACCCACACACAGTGAGAAACGCGGGCAGTCACATCACACCCACACACAGTGAGAAACTCAGGCAGACGCATCACACCCACACACAGTGAGAAACGCAGGCAGACGCATCACACCCACACACAGTGAGAAACGCAAGCAGACGCATCACACCCACACACAGTAAGAAAAGCGGGCAGTCCCATCAGACCCACACACAGTGAGAAATGCAGGCAGTCGCATCACACCCACACACAGTGAGAAACTCAGGCAGACCCATCACACCCACACACAGTGAGAAACGCAGGCAGACGCATCACACCCACACACAGTGAGAAACGCGGGCAGACGCATCACACCCACACACAGTGAGAAACTCAGGCAGACGCATCACACCCACACACAGTGAGAAACGCAGGCAGTCACATCACACCCACACACAGTGAGAAACGCAGGCAGACGCATCACACCCACACACAGTGAGAAACGCGGGCAGACGCATCACACCCACACACAGTGAGAAACTCAGGCAGACGCATCACACCCACACACAGTTAGAAACGCAGGCAGTCACATCACACCCACACACAGTGAGAAACTCAGGCAGACGCATCACACCCACACACAGTGAGAAACGCAGGCAGACGCATCACACCCACACACAGTTAGAAACGCAGGCAGTCACATCACACCCACACACAGTGAGAAACTCAGGCAGACCCATCACATCCACACACAGTGAGAAACGCAGGCAGACGCATCACACCCACACACAGTGAGAAACGCGGGCAGTCGCATCACACCCACACACAGTGAGAAACGCAGGCAGTCACATCACACCCACACACAGTGAGAAACTCAGGCAGGGACATCACACCCTCACTCAGTGAGAAACGCAGGCAGTCACATCACACCCACACACAGTGAGAAACTCAGGCAGGGACATCACACCCACACACAGTGAGAAACGCGGGCAGACTCATCACACCCACACACAGTGAGAAACTCAGGCAGGGACATCACACCCACACACAGTGAGAAACGCAGACAGTCACATCACACCCACACACAGTGAGAAACGCAGGCAGTCACATCACACCCACACACAGTGAGAAACTCAGGCAGGGACATCACACCCTCACTCAGTGAGAAACGCAGGCAGACGCATCACACCCACACACAGTGAGAAACACGGGCAGACACATCACACCCACACACAGTGAGAAACGCAGGCAGACAGACCACATCACCCAGACACATGCAGCAGATCCTTAAAATTCATGTTCTCCACAACCCACTAGAGCTGGTCTTCAAGGGCAATCATTTCTCTGATGCTCCTCGTTACTCTTTTAAATGCTGCCTGCTTCTTGCACCGGGATAGTGCTATGGAATCTAGGGTGGATTGCCGCTTCAGATGCGTGGCTGGGGTCTGCTGGCCTGCTATCCCACTGCTGGAAGGGGCCATGGAGAAACGTCTTCTCCTATTCGTCCTTTCCTCTGGCAGAAGAGGTCCCCCAGGCTCGTACTCCCACCCTCTCCTGATTCTGCAGGTGACGCTGCACACCAGCATTTGTGAGATCGCCCACTTGCTTCCTGTGACTGATATTTTTCCTGCAGTGAGTGCCCCGAGTAAAATGCGGGTCCTCCCTCACTTTAAAATGCCTTTGGATGAGGGATTTCTTCCGTATTCTCTTCTCTACATCCTTGGATACCGCTGCTAGCACTGGAGCTGAGGTAAAAGCCGGTGGCGCCTCCTGCGCTGCCTGCTTTTCCTGTGTGTTGATCTCCACATTGTCAGTATCATCTCTCCTCCCTTAATGTTGATCTGGAGACTAAGGTGCAACTGAGAAAACGTCCCAGATTCTATTTGCCTATCAGCTCTTCAATAGCTTCTGATTCAGGGAATCCCGGGTAAGATTCTTCCTTCACTGCCTCAGAAGCAGGAACCAAAGAAGGAGTGCTGCTGGTTTTGGACACTAAACGTCCTGCTACCCTTGCCCTGCTAATGTCAATCTTGGATGACTCTCCCACCTTTTCCCTGTGCTTGAAGAGGGAGGGGAACAGGAGGTGGTGGCAGACACTCTTCAAATTTCAATTTCTTTTGTATTGAGCTGCCTTCCTCTCCTGCCATTCTGGACCTTAAAAAGTCCCTCTTCAATTTAGATGCAGGATTGCCTATTTTATTGCTGCCCCTGCCAATGTCCCTTCTGTCTCTTTTCCTGCCATCATAGAATTTGGGGGTTTGGATATTACAAATGAATTTGTTGATACTGTAACTGTACCCACACAGTACCACTCCCTGTATGGAGAACCGTGTCACACAGACATATCCACATGTATGTGTGCTGTATGCAGTAGTGCTCACTGACACCACATACACTTAAAAAACTGTTAAACACTAATGTCAAAAAGTTTGGCAGACTGGTAAGACTCTTCTTTTCAGTCTAAGAGTGTACGCTACTCACCACACTGGTGTCTGGACTGAGACAACAAGATTACTAAGACTGCTGTAACTGCAGTCTCCATACTGCCTTCCGTATCGGCTCTCCCCCAGTGAGCAGAAAAATTAGTGCACTGCCTTTTTTTCCTAGCACAGTGAGTGTAGGAGACCACTGCAGCACAGAGAAGAGCAGAAGCAGCCCGTAACCATTTGCTTTTTTAAAACTTTGTGAGAGCCATCTACTAGCGCACCCTTCTCCGCTCGTAGCTAGAGAGGAACTTCTTGGAAGTTCTTGGACATGTTCAGATTTAACAGTGGGGGTTCTCCTCATACCTCGCTAATAGAGAATACATAGTAAAAATTGACAAAGCTGAATCTTCTCACATCTCCCTCACACAAGGAGTTCCTCAGGGGTCCTCACTCTCTTCTACCCTTTTCAATATTTATTTACTGCCCCTGTGCCACCTGCTCTCTGACCTAGGATTGAAATTTTTCCTATATGCCGACGACGTTCAAATCCTCATCCCTATCCAAAATACCCTAAAAGAAACTCTCCAACTATGGGACTCCCATCTTACATCCATCAATTCACTCCTATCCAACCTCCACCTTGCCCTTAATGCCTCTAAAACTGAGATACTCATAATATCTAATCAACCTGAACTATCACTCCCCAATATCCCATCCTCTCCCCACGTCTCATCACCTACTGTCAGAGACCTCAGTATCGAACTTGACCAGCGCCTCGATTTCAAAGCTCACATTAAATCCCTTCTTAAGGGAGGCTTTTACAAACTCCACATCATGAAAAAGCTAAAACCACTGCTCCACACACAAGATTTCCATCTAGTCTTGCAGACCACTCTCCTCTCCAAAGTGGATTACTGCAATTCCCTCCTCATTGGCCTTCCAGAGTCGACCATCAAACCCCTACAAATCCTGCAAAACGCCATGGCGAGAATCTTAACGAACACCCGAAAAAGAGACCACATCACCCCCATACTTAAGGACCTCCACTGGTTACCCATCTCTTTCCGTATACAGTATAAAACCCTCACTATACTACACAACCTCCTCTACAAATCCAACCCCTGGCTCAAGGACTCGCCGCACTTCCGTATAACCAATCGTCCTACCAGATCCTCCCACACAGGTATCCTTCATACTCCCTCCCTCAAAATTGCTCATCTCACCTCCACGAGAGAAAGGGCCTTTACCATAGCAGGCCCTTCACTCTGGAACACCCTCCCCACCTTTCTCCGCCTTGAACCCTGCCTGGCCACCTTCAAAAAAGGCATAAAAACGTGGCTTTTCAGAAAGGCCTATCCGGAAACCAATCAAACCTAGACACACCTACCTAGATCCTCCCATACAGTCCCTCAGCCTCAATCCCTCTCACCCTGCCCGCCCTTTCCCCCCCTCTTAAGGCACTTCCTCATCGCCCTTCCTTTGCCCGCCCTCGTTCTGCAAATTTACAAAATTGCGCAGTGTCCAATGTAATTAATCTTATCCTAATTGTAACTACTGTATATAGCTCCTTCTGTAAATAAGTTCCTCCTATTTCTTATTTTGACGGTTGTTCTTTACTCTCTCTCACGCTACCTATCTTTCCCTCTCCTCTCCTGTCTCCCTTACCCCCCTCCTTTTTTCTGGCCTGCTCCCATTCCCCTGCCCCCTGTTTATTGTAATTTCCTCCTTTAATTGAGTTACTTGTAAACCGGCGTGATGTGCCATACGAACGTCGGTATATTAAAAGTTGTTAAATAAATAAATAAATAAATAAACAGTGGGAGGACATCAGCACCCTCCACTCTCCAAAAGGTCTAAATCCCCAAAGGAATGTACAGGCCGCCATCCCCGCCCCTGGCACCCTACCCCTGGCATCCCGATCCCTTCCTGCATTCCCAAACCTTTACAATTTGTAGAGGGTCCCTTGCACCCAGCCCGGTCGGTGCTATTTTTTTCAAAATGGCACCCACCTGACCTTGCCCCAGCCATGTGACTGGGGCAAGGTCTGGGGATCAGGAGATCATTTAATTCATCCAGAGACTTCACCTCTCTAGCATATCCTGATGTGATGTTTACCCACTCAATACTGGGTACAGTTATGACGAGCGGTAGTCATGTATGAGGACCTCCCCCTCCCCCGTTAACATTTACATAAAATGTGCATTTATGCAAGTTGCTGAATGAGATAGGGCAGCGGAAATACCTCATAACATTTAAAAGAGGCTGTCTTTTTTTTTTTTTTAATTAAAATATCGAGACATTTGAGAGTTAAGCTTTATTGTTTTAGGAGCCTTTTCCTCACATTAGGCATGACCGCCCCTTTAACGGGCACACGGCGCGATTATGTGATAATTGCTCTGTGTTTGTTTTAGAAATTCCAGTGCTGCATAAAATAAAATGCTATATTGGGAATTTTGGTCCCCGCAGTCAAACATTTCCCCACATACTGTGCAGCGGTAATTCTGCTTTCAATTTGTACGAGCCGGGGCCTATTCCAAATGGCCGAAGGGGGCTGGGATTCCAAACGAATGTGCAGTTAGATTCATTGCACACACAAGATGCCGGTCGGGGCTCTCCTATCCTTCTATTTAGGGAGCTCCCGAAACTCCGTGGCATGCTTGCTCCAACCAAGACAGCAGCAAGATCTAGTTACATTTGTACTGCCACCGCGCATTCTACCTTTTGCTTCCTTTTTTCGTGTGGGAATCGGATACGGCCGCAGCAGTTTTATTTTTACAAGGCTCCTCGTGAAACCCTCTGACTAATTCTGGACGACTGAAGTCATGCTCCGAGCCCTGGCACCTGCTGCTGCTGTTATTTCATGGCATCTGTTGCTTTCAGAGGTTGGAATTGGATTTTTGGATCTTCTGATTAAAATTCAATTTGAGCTCTGTTATGGAAATTAAATCCATATGGAACGAAGGCAAAGAGGACCTCTGCAAGTGCACATGCCCATGGCATTTTTTTAAAAAATGGAAATGTACTTTATTCTCCCTTCATTGTTTTTACGGATGCACAGCATTAGGTAAACTCTAAGGAAATGCATTAAAACAGAATAATACACTAGGAATGGGAAGCCAGACATTAATATTTTTTCACCCACTGCACTGAGGGGTGAATTTTAAAAAGTTGCTCGCGTTAAAAGGTCATTATACGCAAGTATCTTGGCCGATTGCGAGCAACTCATATTTTAAAATGGCCCAATTATACGCACTGAGGGCTGACATTACTGAATTTTGCAAAGAAAGGAGTGTGGTCTAGATGATACAGCAACTTAAACAACAGCTCCTGAGCTGTAAAGCAAATGGAAATTGTCCTAGAGGCATTCGATATAGGCTTCCAAGTTTATTTATTTATTAATCATTATTTTTTTATATACCGACATTCAATCTGAGAGATCACACCGGTTTACATTCAGGTACTCTAGGTATTTCCCTATCCCCAGAGGGCTTCTAGGACGGTTACCCTGTAAATCTGTCTGTATTCCATTGTCTGATGTGCCACCCTTCCCAACGCTATCTCTTAGTGATGTACAATTCCGAGATAAGCTGTGAAGCTGACGACCCACGTTCATATAACACAGTGTCTTCCAGACCCTCACCTTCCTCCCAAGCACACTGTCTCAGGGCCCGTGCAAATTATAAATATAAGAAATGAGAATGTCTGGGAATCTGGAGCTCCTCTTTAAGCTCTGAAACAAACTTCCATTGACCACTATCCAGAAGCTAGCCTAGAAATCATAAGCTCTGTTTATGCCAAAGGTCTACATCCGGAAAGAAAGTATTCTGCGATAACACAGGATTCCTGATCATGTTCTTATATTTTCTTATATTTTGCTCCAGGAAGTATTTTTTGAGCATTTGGCTTTTGCCTGTTCACTGGGTGCTAACCTTGACCCCTGAAGAAAAGTTATATTTGAAACACAGCAGCATCGGGATTATGTTAGGTTAAGCGTGCAATCCAAGAGACACAGCGTCTTACTAAGTTACCCATGGACTTCAAAAGACTATCATCAAGCCTCAAGATAAGTTTCTTTGCTGTTTTTCATTTTAATTCCATTTCAAAATATTTCAAAAAAATATATTTGGGACTTATATTAGATTGGACTCTCTTTTGGACTAATGATTACAAATACAAAGTAGGCACTTGTTCAATGTATGACACACGGGCAGTTCTGGTACCTTTTTCTATGAGGTCCAGTTAAACAAAGTATTTCTAGACACATTTGCATTGCACATTAGGGCAAAATCACTTTTTTTGTAGATAAGTTTATCTAGCTAAGGATCAAATATTGCTATTTAAAAAAAGGACTGAGAAACCTTATAAAACACTGCTAGCATACTGTGCAAACTTGAGTAACTGAGACAATGCATTTGCATGGACAAATCTATTGAAAATCCCCACACTAACTGAGAGCTTACTTGAAAAATCAGAACACGGTTTGAATCAGAAGTTGGAGAGCACTCCTGATCTAACGGAGCTTTCACCCAGAATCCAGTTCCAAATCTCAGCGTTCTTGGCTGATATTGTAAACTGGATCTTCCATTCTCAAACTTAACAAGACCAAGACAGAATGTCTTCTCTTTATTATTCACAAACGCAATCCTCTCCCTCCTATCTCGTCTTCCACACGTACTTCCCCCCTTTCTATCTCTTTGGATATTATGTTCCTGCCTTTGGAAAATCATACAGTTTCTTTCTCTGTACTATCACCAAAATGACCTCTGTTCCTCAGGCGAGCAGCTCTTATTTGTACCCTTCTCGTCGCCATCTCCCAGTTCCATGCTTTCTACTTTGATGAACCATATGCCTGAAATAGTCTTCCTAAGCTGGTGTGTCACACTCCCATCTCTGGCCATATTCAAATCCTGTCTAACAACCTAACTTTTTGAGGCTGCTTTGAAATCTTAAATCCTGGCTTTTTCTTGATCACTGCCTTATCAGTTTTAACTATGCTTATTATAACAATTATCTTTATTAACTCCCTCATACAACAAACAACACCACCAGCATGTCAACCTATGCCATGGTCTGATCATAGCTTAATTTCCATATCCTTTTTGTTGCAAAAAGATAACAGCAAAAACATGACTAAAGAACAATCATCAAGTATAGAAAACTCTGTAAGCTGGATGACTTAATAGAAGCAATGCCCGATGCTCTAAATAGCCTAGATCTTACTAATATTGATAATGCTATAACTTCCTGGTCAGCACTAACAAAATCGGTTGCTGATTCCTGTTTCCCTATTAATAAAAAAGTCATTAATCAATACAAAAAACATAAGACCCCATGATATTCTCCAGAATTAAAATCAATGAAGCATACACTCAGAAAATTAGAAAAGAAGTGGAGAAAAAATCCTACACCCTCATCACTAAGTCAATATAGAATCTTACTATCCAAATATAAAACCAACATATATAAGACGTGACTTTTTTATGCCAGCAAAATTCATGACTATCAATGCAATCCTAGAATGTTGTTTTCCTACGTCACTGAATTAACCAATCTATCACCCAATATTTTATCAAACATAAACAACAAGACAAAATGTAATGAAATTGCCAATTTCTTTAGAGACAAGGCCTTAAAACTAGTAAAAGAAATGAAAATAAAAGACCGTTCCAAGATAACATTGATTACAAACACTGAAAGTCTAATTTCGATCTGGTCTCATATACTGAAATTGAAAATTACATAAAAAATATGAACCCAGCTAATCACCCAATAGATAACAAAACACTGAAAACCATATCCAATTTAATTGCAAAACGTCTAGCTAACATAGTTAATCTATCACTAGAACAAGGCAGTTTCCCTAATCTTTTAAAAAAATGCCATAGTTTTAAACCAATAGTCAAAAATACCCAGATAAACTCAATTGATCCATCCAACTTGAGACCCATCTCGATTTTACCATTTATCGCTAAACTAATTGAAAAGGTTGTAAATAAGCAATTATCCGAACACATTGAGACTCATAACATTCTTCACCCAATTCGGTTTCTGTAGAGTTTACAATACAGAAACCGAATGGAATGGCTCACCGCATCTTTACATTTTCACGTTCCACAAAGAACCACTAGGTCAGCTAACACTGGGCTCTTACCTGTACCATCCCCCAAATTGGCTCATTTAAATTCAGTGCGTGAACGGGCAGTAACTATTGTTAGCCTTCTGCTGTAGAATTCCCTTCCACAGGAACTACGACATGTGCCAAATGTGCAAACCTTTAAAAAAGGCATTGAAACTTGGCTTTTTTTTTATAGGCCTTGCATGTGATCACTGGGGAGACCATGGAGAGAGAGAAAAAGATAAAGCACCTAGCCATAATGCCCTAACCCTAGATAGGTATTTATATCTCTATGGGAGGCCCACCTAGTAACTTGAGGTGAGGTTTAGGTATTAGTGTAGGGGTTAGGGGCCACTTTGACATGTACGAACAGAACAATGCTCTCTTGTGACAATTTGATGACTCTCGGAGTGAGGAAACTCACTCAAAGATTAAATTTGTGCAATGTTCTCTCAACCTAGCTTGATGTTACCCAGGTAGAGAGTCTATCAAGCTAGGTTGAGAGAACATTGCACAAATATCATCTTTGAGTGTTTCCTCACTCCGAGGGTCATCAAATCTTCACAAGAGAGCACTGTTCTGTTTGTACGTCTCACTTTGAATGTCAAAGTGGCCCCTAACCCCTACACTAATACCTAAACCTCACCTCGAGTTACTAGGTGGGCTTTCCATAGAGATATAACTACCTATCTACGGTTAGCATACTATACCTAGGCTCTCTTTCCCTCTCTCTCTCTCTCTCTCACATATATTGGAGAACACATCACACAATGCAATAAAGCCTTAATACACTCCCACCCCTAATTCCTCTTCTTTTTCAGATTTGCATTACACCATACATTATGGTGCGATCGCATGCATTTATGGCACTTTTCGGATGCGATAAGCCTTTAACGCATACAAAAACACCTTATAGCATTTTGATAAATGACCCTATTAGAAATGTGTTTTTATCTTTTATTTTTTCTAACAAATATTATATTTCTGATCTATTACAGTTGTTTTATTTGTCTTTTATTTTAAGATTGAATATTATTCCTTTTAATTTGATGTTTTAAATGCCTATAACAGGGTATGATTAGTTTGTACACCGATGTGATACTTAGGGGTGGATTTTAAGAGCAGGGCCTTGCGCGCCGGTGCGCCTATTTTACATAGGCCTGCCGGCGCGCGCAGAGCCCCGGGACTCGCGTAAGTCCCGGGGTTTGTCGAGGGGGGTGTGTCGGGGGCGTGTCGGGGGCGGGGCCGATCGGCGCTGCGTTTCGAGGGCAGGCCCGGGGGCATGGTTTCGGCCCGGGGCGGTCCGGGGGCGTGGCCATACCCTCCGGAACCACCCCCGGGTTGTGTCTAGGCGCGCCAGCGGCCCGCTGGCGTGTGGGGATTTACTTCCCCCTCTGGGAGGCGTAAATCCCCCAACAAAGGTAGGGGGGGTTTAGACAGGTCCGGGGGGGGTGGGTTAGGTAGAGGAAGGGAGGGGAAGGTGAGGGGAGGGCGTTAGCGAATTCCCTCCGAGGCCGCTCCGAACGGAGGTAGGCTGCGCGGCTCGGCTACAAGAAATCGGTAGCCTTGCGCGCACCGATCCAGGATTTTAGCAGATACGCGCGGCTCCGCGCGTATCTACTAAAATCCAGCGTACTTTTGTTTGCGCCTGATGCGCCTACAAAAGTACGCGAGGGCGCCCTGTTTGAAAATCTACCCCATAATTTTGAACACCAGTATAAAAAAAACTCAAATAAATAAATAAATCTCAAATCAACAGCGCCTAAAAAATTACTGACCAAGCACTCAAAATATACAAAATTCAGAAGCCGTATACATATAGGGGTAGATTTTCCACTTGTGTGCGCCATGTCCATGTGTGCACGCTCCCTGGCGCGCAGATTTTCTTCCAAGCGTGAATGGTGGAGGATGCGTGGGCTCCGCGCACATGCACAGCAGATTATATAATCCGTGCACGTATGTGCGGGCGGTGCACGCAAGGGGGGAGGATTTTTTTCAATTTTTGCGTGGCGACGCAATCCGACCTTCCCCAGTTCCTTCCCAGTTCCAAAATCGGATCTTAGATAAATATACTGTACCTTTAAGATTCCATTTTGAAGCTGCTGAACAAAACAGCATTACACTACCTTGTCATTTATTTATTGCTGCGAAGAACAGCTAAAGTTATTACTGGTCACGCATCTTCCTATTTGCCTTATCTGAATGTGTGACTCGTGACTACTCCATGCTTTTGTTTGCCTTTGCCACATCTACAAGCATAAACAAAGAGCAGCAGTCACTATATAGAGTATTGGTCCTATAATGGGGACCAAAACAACTGGAATCTGAGCAGTCGGTCACTATTTCTGCAGCAGTGGCTTCATATTTATACTATATGCTAGCAAGACCAACTTCCACCAGAACATTGTATATCTCCAGCTGTTTAAAATATTCTGGCATGCAATAGATAATTCATTAAGAAGTTTTTGACAACTAGATGACAAATAATCAGCGAACATCGCAATCTGATAAGATAGGGTAACAGGAATATTCAGAACCTTGGCAATAATATTCCAGACAGAGCACAAGGATGGTACATTAGCACAATGAAATAAAATGTGATTATCTATGGTGTCAGTTGCAGAATGATTAAATCAACAAAGATTGGCAGAAGCAGCATTAGTTGTATGCATTTTATTGGGAGGTGTGGGCCAGCTAAAACGTAGCTTGTCTGAGTGTCTTAACTAGACTGCAAGCTTCAGGCTGCAAGGACCGTCATGTATGTGTATCTGTACAGCGCTGGAGAACGGATAATGGTAGTAAAGCAGTAGGAGAAGAAAATGACAATGGAACAGTACACTTCTCTGATTGCCCTCTTTAGATTACTAAAGGACCATTTTTATTTCTGCCTTTTCTTTTTGGCCTGCTGGTCTATGATATTGTTTGATTATAGATGATATGAATATCTCTAGCCAGACGTCCGTTCCTTCTTGAGTTTGGGATGCAGAGCTCCAAGCCTACAGATCTTTTCCAGCACATTCATGACAGCATCCTCTTAAACTGTTGCTTCTGCTATAAACAATGTATTTGGGCCAAAGAAAGATGTCACTCTGGGATGCCTTGGAGCTGCCAATCAAAATAACACAATTTAGACTCAATATTTTATAGAACTAATTTATCACTGCACTAGAAAGGAGATAGTGAGGAACAGCTGTTTGCGACATGCGTTTCTCAAGTAATCCCCAATATCGTAAACAATAATGTATTAGTGAGCAAAGAAGCCGTTTATTTGTACACAGGCAGCTTTAAGTGGGTTCTCTGTCTTTCACTAAATTACTGTACCTTCCCACAGACATAGTTTCAATGCTGTAAATGCAGATTACAAAACGAGGCTTACAGAGACAAACTGGTGCCTCCAAAACTGAAGGGCCGTTCAATGAAATCTCTCGCTGGTGACTTATTTGATTAAAGACCTACCCCAGGAGGCCACAAAGCACAATTCTATTCTCACCCCAGAAAAACATCACAGGAGCGAGAGCAAGCTTGCACCCATTTTGCATCTTCTCCCCATTATGAGGTAAATTACATTTTTCAATAAGTCACCTAATAACGAAAATATACACCAGAAGGATAACGTTCAAACAACTCCACGCAGGCCCATACACATGCGTATGCAGCACATACGTTTCTATGCACGTACAACTTCAGACGTACTCAGGAACCTTAGCACGCATGTACTTTTTCATGAGCGCGCACACACACACTTCTGGTTTTACCTGGGCAGGCAAGCTCATTCCAAAATGGCCCCTCAGCAAGATAACCCAATTTTACCACCCGGGATATGGCCAGGCTGGCATCCTTGCTGTTGAGGAATGAAACCTTCCGGTTCCCCATCTGAGGGTCTACCAACTCAACCGAGGATGTGGCAGGCTTGGCGAGGCGTACAAATAGAGTTTGAGGAGCCTCCACCCCTGCAGGGTAAGTAACGTGAGAAATAGCAAGATGGGTTGGGGAAGGAGGGGGGGGGTAGTATGGGGAGTTCAGGGTAGAGTTGGGGGGGTTGGAGGTAGGAGGTAGGAGGTGGGGGTTGAGATTGGGGTTAGATTGGAGGGTATGGGGAGAGGTGTTGGAGGAATTGAAGGTAGGGGGCTGGGGAGTGGGGATGTATAGAGGAGGGGTTGGAAAGAGGGGGTTATGCGGGTGAAGGTTGGAGGTAGGGAGTGGGGGGAGGGAAAAAACCAAACAGCAATTATAGACGTGCAAAGGGACAGCAAAGAGCTATGGGTCAAGTGTTAACTGGAAAAAATGGAAACATCATTGAGGGGATCACAAGAGCAGCAACATTGAACTAAGAGCATTTTATTCCTAACTCTTGTCTGTATAAGAACATAAGAAGCTGCCATACTGGGTCAGACCAAAGGACCATCAAGCCCAACAGTGTCCAATCCAAGTCACAATTACCTGGCAGGATCCCAAAATGTCAATAGATTCCATGGGGATAAGCAGTGAATTTCTGCAACTTCAGCTCATCATGGTGTATGGGCTTTTTCTCCAGCAACTGTCCAAACCTTTTTTAATCCCAACTAAACTAACAGCTTTCACCATATCCTTTGGCAATGAATTCCAGAGCTTAACTATGCACTGAGTAAAATAAATATTTTTTCTTATTAGTTTTAAATGTGCAACTTAGTAACTTCATTGTGTGTGTCCCTAGTCTTTGTACTTTTTCAAAATGTAAACAACTGAATCTCATTTACTCGTTACACTAAACTCATAATTTTATAAACCAGTGCTTCTCAATCCAGTCCTTGGGGCACACCTAGCTAGTCAGATTTTCAGGATATCCACAGTGAATATGCATGAGATAGATTTGCATTTGGTTGCCCTTTTCTGTAAATTTCCTAATTCTGCTATATCTTTTTTGAGATGTGGGGACCAGAACTGCACACAATACTCGTGATGAGGTCACACCATGGAGTGATTCAGAGACATGATGATATTCTCTGTTTTATTCTCCATTCCTTTCCTAATAATTCCTAGCATTCTGCTTTCTTGGCTGCTGCTGCTGCACCCTGAGCAGAAGGTTTAAATGTATTATCAATGATGGTGCCTAGATCCTTTTCCTGCATAAGAACATAAGAACATGCCATGCTGGGTCAGACCAAGGGTCCATCAAGCCCAGCATCCTGTTTCCAACAGTGGCCAATCCAGGCCATAAGAACCTGGCAAGTACCCAAAAACTAAGTCATGGTGACTTATAATGTGGAACCTTGCATTATGTAGCTAACAAGCTATAGTTTGGTTTACTTACATATATAGAAACATACAAATGATGGCAGAAAAAGACCAAACGGCCCATCCAGTCTGCCCAGCAAGCTCCCACACTTACTTTCCCATACTTATCTGTTTCACCCACCACCAAGTTCAGGGCCCTTGTTGGTATCTGTTTGATTCAAATGTCCTGCCACCCCCTGCCGTTGATGCAGAGAGTAATGTTGGAGTTGCAGCAAAGGTGAATTGTAAGGCTTAATGGTTAAGGGTAGTAACCGCCGCATCAAGCAAGTTACCCCGATGCTTGTTTACCCAGACTGCACAGATCCATGCCTTGTTGGATGTTGTCTGAATGTACAACTCTTCCCTAAGTGCATCACTTTGCACTTGTCCACATTAAATTTCATTTGCCATTTGCATGCTCAGTCTCCCAGTCCTGCAAGGTCCTCTTGCGATTTCTCACAGTCCTCTTGTGATTTAAAAACTTTGAATAATTTTGTATCATTGGCAAATCTGATCACCTCACTACTTGTTCCCATTTATAAATGTGTTAAAAAGCATCGGTCCCAGAACAGATCCCTGGGGCACTTTACTATTCACCTTTCTCCATTAGGAAAATTTACCATTTAGGGAGACCAGATTGCTGGGCCCCTCTTCCGGGACCGGACCAACACCCCGCCCCTGCTGTCGTGAGTGGGAGGAACCGTGAGCCACAAAAACGCCGCGGCGGCGTCAGGAGAGCCGGAGACCAGATTGCTGGGCCCCTCTTCCGGGACCGGACCAACACCCCGCCCCTGCTGTCGTGAGTGGGAGGAGCCGTGAGCCACAAAAACGCCGCGGCGGCGTCAGGAGAGCCGGAGACCAGATTGCTGGGCCCCTCTTCCGGGACCGGACCAACACCCCGCCCCTGCTGTCGTGAGTGGGAGGAGCCGTGAGCCACAAAAACGCCGCGGCGGCGTCAGGAGAGCCGGAGACCAGATTGCTGGGCCCCTCTTCCGGGACCGGACCAACACCCCGCCCCTGCTGTCGTGAGTGGGAGGAGCCGTGAGCCACAAAAACGCCGCGGCGGCGTCAGGAGAGCCGGAGACCAGATTGCTGGGCCCCTCTTCCGGGACCGGACCAACACCCCGCCCCTGCTGTCGTGAGTGGGAGGAGCCGTGAGCCACAAAAACGCCGCGGCGGCGTCAGGAGAGCCGGAGACCAGATTGCTGGGCCCCTCTTCCGGGACCGGACCAACACCCCGCCCCTGCTGTCGTGAGTGGGAGGAGCCGTGAGCCACAAAAACGCCGCGGCGGCGTCAGGAGAGCCGGAGACCAGATTGCTGGGCCCCTCTTCCGGGACCGGACCAACACCCCGCCCCTGCTGTCGTGAGTGGGAGGAGCCGTGAGCCACAAAAACGCCGCGGCGGCGTCAGGAGAGCCGGAGACCAGATTGCTGGGCCCCTCTTCCGGGACCGGACCAACACCCCGCCCCTGCTGTCGTGAGTGGGAGGAGCCGTGAGCCACAAAAACGCCGCGGCGGCGTCAGGAGAGCCGGAGACCAGATTGCTGGGCCCCTCTTCCGGGACCGGACCAACACCCCGCCCCTGCTGTCGTGAGTGGGAGGAGCCGTGAGCCACAAAAACGCCGCGGCGGCGTCAGGAGAGCCGGAGACCAGATTGCTGGGCCCCTCTTCCGGGACCGGACCAACACCCCGCCCCTGCTGTCGTGAGTGGGAGGAGCCGTGAGCCACAAAAACGCCGCGGCGGCGTCAGGAGAGCCGGAGACCAGATTGCTGGGCCCCTCTTCCGGGACCGGACCAACACCCCGCCCCTGCTGTCGTGAGTGGGAGGAGCCGTGAGCCACAAAAACGACGCAGCTGCGGCGCATCATCGCCGCCGGCGCGTCACCAAAGCCGTGCGCACCCAAGGGGTGCGCACGGCTTTGTCCGGCTTAGTCCGGATTAAGACGGATAGAGGAAGGAACCCTTCATCTGACCTTCATAACTGAGATCATTTGGATACAGGTACTTTTTGAAGCGGCTGTTTTCAATTGTTTAGTTGTTTCTTATATTTTATATGCCTGCTAAAAGAAAAGGGAGGGTAAGGGTGTTTCCCTCAGAACCCCTTCCCCCCCTTTTACAATTAGAGATAGACCGCTTCATGACACAGTTTAAAAATGAGGATTCCAAGGACTCCCTTGGAGGCCCCTTGGAAGGAGAACAAGCGGCCTCCCAGGAGGAGGCTTCCCTTAGTCCTGTGTACCGACCGTCTCCTTTCCAGCGAGAAACAGGAGGAGGAACTGTATCTTTGCCCTCCGAAGAGGGGGCGCAAAAGAATGCATCTGGGGGAGAATCCTCGTCCCTAATATCAGGAAGGGAAGGAATTGAGGAAGTTCCCCTTGAAACAAGGGAACCTCCTATATTTCCTACAGGTCTACAACAACGATCTCCCCAACCTGAGACTGCTGTGGATGTAAGGCCTTTAACAACAAGGCCAGAGACAGTTACGTTGGGAGCCATTTGGGACTTAGTAAGCAGTTTGAATGCTACTGTAAACAGGTTAGAAGGGAAACTTGATAATGTAGCTTCTAATTTACAACAACAAGTTTCTTCTGTACAGAATCAAGTAATTACTCTTACTACAAGAGTTGATGTAATAGAGCGTAAAGTAGAGGTGGTAAACTCTGTGAATAACAAGCTTATTAGTGATTATCTAATCTGTTCTAAACGTTTAGAATATCTTGAAAATAATGTTAGACACTTAAACGTTAGGATTGTTAATTTCCCAAAAATAGTAGGTGAAACTGTATTAACATCTTTGAAGAAATTTCTGACTGAGATACTTGGCTTTTCTGGAAATGACATTCCTTTGGTTAACTCATGTTTCTTTGTTAAAAAGAGAAGTTTGGATCCAGTATTAACTATTCCAGAAAACCTTACAGGTTTTCTGGAAGACTCGACATTGCAGGTTCTTGACAGGAACACCTTGATTGTATCATTAGTGTCCACTGGGGATATTACTAAATTAATGAAACAATATTTCCAAAAATACCCGGTTTCTTATATGGGACAAGACGTAAAAATTTTTCCTGATCTCGCCCCATCAACTCGTAGTAAGCGAAGAGAGTTCTTGGTATTAAAACCCAGAGTTTTGACTCTGGGTTTTTCATTTCTATTGAAATACCCATGTAGGTGTTTAATTAGAAGGGGTAATGAATCCTTTAGTTTTAATTTAGTGGAACAACTGACCCAGTTCATAGTGGCTAGAGAACCAATTACTTCTTCCCCAGTGGTAACCTAGGTGTCAGGCAGAATAGTAATATAACTGTGAAAATGTACCTAATCCTGTGAGATTGTAAGATTTTCTTTTTCTTTCTCCATAATATCTTTTCCAATTGATCCTCAGATTTGTATTAATACTCCTGAAGAAAAAATTAATTATAAATTTTTTGGTGGTTCAACATAAGTATAAATGAAATATGTTACTTTATTGGTAATGTTTGAAATTTTTTTCTTTTTAAATATGTTGAAATTGAAGGGATTGAAACTAAATCAAATATTATAATGTAATGAATGATATTTGAAGTAAATACTTGTAAATTATATGATAAATAAAATATTAAAAAAAAAAAAAAAAAAAAAATTTTACCATTTAGCCCTACTTTCTGTTTTCTATCTTTTAACCAATTCCCAGTCCAAAACAGGACACTGCCCCCCATCCCATGACTTTTTAATTTGCTAAGATATCGCTCATGAGGAATTCCCAATACACTATATCAACTGGCTCACCTCAAGAAGAAGGCCTGGGAACTGTTCCTCGTTGATGGGGAGTACTTAGACTAGCTGCGTGCCAGGCAGAAGGAGGCCGGAGGTAAAGACCCGTCAGGAAGATGTCAACATGCTCTGTCTGTTTGTTCTGCTTCCATCGCATGCCACGCTATTGCTCTGTCACTCAACAATACCCTGTCTCTACCAATAGCTGCACAAATCTTCCATGCACGTTAACTTCTTCCTTCTAAAGCCAGTTGGGTCAAGGCCTGCCATGACATGATGCACAACTTTTAATGCACTCACAGGCCAACTAGTAGGGTATTAGAACCTACTCCTAAAACCCTTGCCAGGGAATGTCTCTGCCTCCCTTCCAGCAAGGAACTTTTGCCTTGTGGCTGCATTCTGACTGCTCACCGCTTGGAATCCAAGACACTCCCAACCACTGGGGCTGTCTCTGAGCCCTCATCACTTGGTACGCACCATGCTGTAAATGACCAGCATATCCACGGGACGCTATATATGGCCTTGCAACCCCCAATAGCACATGAATATTCCACAGATTGGAGTGCACTCTAACAGTTTGTATGATGCTGCAGCACATTACACCCCTCTGCACACCTACAGATGGTTTGCCACTTACTTTTGTCTCTGATCAGACAAGAGCACCTGGGCTCTCCTACTGGATCTGCTGGAAGGAAGCTTCCCCCTGTGTGTCTAACACCACCAATGATGCTGGATCGGCATTCGATGGCTCCACCATCTCAAAGGATTCCTCTTCTACCAATGCGTCCATCTCCTCAGAGGAACACTATCTCCTCCAAAGTCCTTTTGCAGCTCCCCTCTCCCCCCCACCTCCCGCCACTGCCTTTAGTATCCATGGCCTCCAAAGCACTGTGAGCAGTGGCCACATAATTCTGCGCAAAAGCACCAGACTTGGCCAGTTCAAGGGACCAGAGCCACCTCCAAAGGGACAGTATGGTCTTGTAAATAAATGCACCTTCACTTTGAAAATGTCTTTGTATCAGAGTATTCCGTTCTTCTACAGCCTGCTGATGCAGCTGCAACTCCTCTTCACTCAGGTCACATGCCACCTCCTCCTCTTCGTCATTAGGCCCTGTAAAATGATCATCTTGTCTCACTGGAGGAGGTAGGCCTAGTCCTTTGACCAAGTTATTAATGTTATGAATTTAAATGTAACTGGTTCGTTGTAATGTAAACCGGAGTGAAGGCATTGTCAGCTGTACCTCGGTATATAAACAAATGCTAAATAAAAAAAAAAAAAATAAAGTTATAAAGAATGCAGCAGGCTAGAAAGATCTTACAGACCTTGTTTGATTTGTAGAGAAGGCAAAGGTTCTCTCAATTACTGCCCTGGTCTGCCAGCAAGCCCTGTTCTACCAAACATCTGCTGCAGTCTGTGGATATGCCAGCAGGATCATGAGCCAGGTTTTGAGTCGATATCCTTTATTACCTGTATGGGAGCTGGGAGAGAAGAGCAGTGGCCCCTCCTGGGCCAAAGCAGTAAGACCACCTAGAGACAGAGGAGAGAAAAGGACAGAGGTTAGTTGCCTCTCTCACATACACACCACACACACACATACAGAAGTACTCTCCCTCTCTCACATACACACCACACACAGAAGCACTCTCTCTCTTTCGCATACACACCACACACAGAAGCACTCTCCCTCTCTCACATGCACACCACACACACACACACAGAAGTACTCTCCCTCTCTCACATACACACCACACATATATACACACAGAAGCACCCTCCTTCTCTCACATACACACCACACACAGAAGCACTCTCTCTCTTTCGCATACACACCACACACAGAAGCACTCTCCCTCTCTCACATGCACACCACACACACACATACAGAAGTACTCTCCCTCTCTCACATACACACCACATACACACATACAGAAGTACTCTCCCTCTCTCACATACACCCCACATACACACATACAGAAGTACTCTCCCTCTCTCACATACACACCACACACATACACACACAGAAGCACTCTCTCTCTCTCTCACACATACACACCACACACAGAAGCACTCTCTCTCTCTCGCATACACACCACACACACACACAGAAGCACCCTCCCTCTCTCACATACACACCACACATACACACAGACGCACCCTCCCTCCCTCTATCACGTGCACACCACATATACACAGATGCACCCTCCCTCTCATACATACTACACACACACACACACAGAAGCACCCTCCCTCCCTCTCTCACATACACACCACACATACACACAGAAGCACCCGCCCTCCCTCTCTCACATACACACTACATATACACACAGAAGCACCCACCCTCCCTCTCTCACATATACACCACACATATACACAGAAGCACCCGCCCTCCCTCGCTCACATACACACCACATATATACATAGAAGTATCGTCCCTCGCTCTATCATGTGAACACCACATATTCACAGATGTACCCTCCCTCTCTCACATACACACCATACACACACACACACAGAAGCACCCTCCCTCCCTCACATACACACACAGAAGCACCTGCCCTCCCTCTCTCACATACACATACACACACAGAAGCACCCTCCCTCCTGTCTCACATATACACCATACACACACACAGACTCACACCCTCCAGCTCCCAACTGAACAGCTCGTCTTCAGGCTCGTCTCGGACAGCAGTGGCCAGCAGCTCCGATGTTCATCCCCACCAGACTGGTCTTGGGTGGCAGTGGCTAGTGCCTCTGATCTTCAGGTCTTTGGCCCCACTGTTGAGAGCCTGAGTTGTCTATCGTGGTGCCTGCTACTATTATTTCTACCTGCTGGGAACTCCACCAATACAGCTACAAGAGTGTGAGTAAGCTAACATCTACCAGTCTGTCTCACCTACAGCTCCTCATTGGAAACCTGCATCGGAGCTCCTTATACCACCAAGACTACTGCTGCAGGAATCTACTCACTACTGCCAGCTCTGGTGAACTCTACAAGCTGTACAATAAAAACTATCTCTGTGTATGTGCATCTGAGTCTAGCCTAGTACTGCAGTTCCCCCGTGGGGCTCCTCCCCATGGGAGTGGCCATCTGCAACACCTAAGAATCCACCAAACACCTCAAAACCATAACAATTTTTCAAATTCAGATTATCTGAATGCACATCCCTACTATCTAATGATTACTGCTGCTCAGATGGGCACTTACCTGACATTAAATATCCTGAGGATAACTTTAAAACAAATGTGCATGGCAGCATATACACGCATACGTGATTGCGAGCAAATTTATACTAGCATTTTATAAGCCATGCATATGATATACGCATATTTTATAAAATACATTTATCTCCTCCCTGCAACATATATGCATTTATGGGATTATGCTCGAATACATGCAATACATTGAAACAGCATATATCAATGCATGGAACACTCATACTTTTCCTACCTATTTTAAAAATATAGGTGCATATATTTTACATGTGAAAATAAAGTAGGACTTAACTCATAAATTGGGGATTTATGCATGTTAATTGATGTATTTTAAAACATGCACGTGCACAAAAAAATTATCAGTTTTACTAATTAAGAACATAAGAACATAAGATCATAAGAACATGCCATATTGGGTCAGACCAAGCCCAGCATCCTGTTTCTAACAGTGGCCAATCCAGGCCACAAGAACCTGGTAAGTTCTCAAAAACTAAGTCTATCCCATTACTGTTGCTAGTAATAGCGGTGGCTATTTTTTCTAAGTCAACTTAATTAATAGCAAGTAATGGACTTCTCCTCCAAGAACTTATCCAATCCTTTTTTAAACCCAGCTGAACTAACCACATCCCCTGGCAACAAATTCCAGAGTTTAATTGTGTGTTGAGTCCACTAGGGATGTGCATTCGTTTCATTCGTTTCCTATACAAGCATGTAATACGAAACGAATGAAACATATGAAACGAATGCACATCCCTAGAGTCCACCAATTCACCCATTCCTTCTCTAGGTCATTGAGACCTTCCTGTCTTTTCAGCCTGAATGTCCTCTGGTTCAGCCAGACCTCCCACCCAGTCAGTACTACACAATAAACATGGTTAATATCACTTGTGCAAGATCATAAGCAGGTGCAAAATTACGCAAGTTGCCAAATCTATGTACATAAGTAACTTTTGAATAGCAACTTATGCCCATAATGGTTGGCCCTGCTCCAAAATGGTTCTAGACCACCCCATTTTTACACACATATATGTTCACGCAAAAGTGAAAATACATGCATATTTTCAACTTTTATAATTTACAAGAATGCACATCTAGAGGTTACTTATGCACATATATGCTAATATTTATACATGTAGCATTTTGAAAATTCACCCCACAATTTCCATTTACAAGTACCAGGTCCAGTATTGCCCCTTCAGCTTGTAGGTTCTGTTACCATTTGTTTGAGCAGAGCCCCTCGAAGGGCATCACTGCGTCTTAGAAATCCTCCAATCCACATCCAGCAGATTGAAATCTCCAACCAGCATCACCTGTTTATGTTTGAGGATTGGGTTGTTATTGCAGATAGATAGAACTTGCGTACTTGCAAGTCATTCCAGCTAAAAATATGGAGCATGTGAATGAACTACATACATACATTTTTCAAAATGCACATGTAGCTTGCATTCAACCAATACCTCTGAAATGCTCCCCTGGAATGCCTTGTTGCAGTGCGGCTAAAAGTACGCAAGCCCTTTCAGTGATCACCTTCCAGTGATTTCAGGTGTCTGAAATCACTTAGATTCAGCAATCTGCCCACGCAGCTCCAGCTTCTACCCATATAGGTAGATCCCAACCAGCTCTTGAAAATGCATCCTTCTGTCAGACAGGAAGGAGCAGTCTGTTCTACTTCTGTTCTTAGGCATCTGAGGAGATAGCACCTTGTGGAGGAGTAGAAGTGTGGGACTTCAGAAACAGGCTCGGTTTGAATTCTCACACAAACTAGGCTTCGGTGTGCATGAGGTGTGACACAGTTCAGAGGGATCACAACTCAGAGACGTGGAGCATAACGATATAAATAACATACCCACGTTGAAAAGGCAAGGACAGAGCTTTCGTCTGACGGCAAGAATTAATAAAAGACCCTATCAGCAATCGGAAAAGAACAAGTGTTAATGGAGAAAAATGCACAGGGGCTTCTGCTTGCCTTGTCGCAGATGACTTTGCTGGGGGGGGGGGGGGTTTGCGGATTTTGAGTGACAGGGGGGGCAGAATGTAAATGGCTATTAGCAGAAAAATGTGGGAATTTCATGGAAGAGCAGACTGCATGCTCCTGCCCCGCAATGCTGCCAAAGAAGGGGGTTGGCGTTGGATTTCACAGATAGCTCCACAGACAGCTATTAGGGCCTAATCCAGTCTCACATTTCCGCCCAGTGCTGCCTGACTAGCAGCCAGATTCCCTGCCCTCCCTTGCTGTGTTCCTCTATTGTCTCAAGCCAAGCAGGGGCTTTTTATTTTAATAATGGGTCAAGCTTCAGTCAAATGTGCTCAGCTGAAGGCCACCATGGGAGACTGGCAGGATATTGTCTTTCCAACAGCAAGTGGATTGCAGGCAGCTTAAGACGGTATCCGTTTCACGTTTATGTTACAAGCCCTGTTCAGGCCCCTAATTGTCCTGTATTGCTGACATTTATGGACGCGCCATAAGTTGAATGAAAACATAACAGTAAGGTCAGTAGGAGGGTCTGGGATAACAGAGGATCCCAGGTGAGACCCAAAAAGGAAATTACTTTACAGCTCATAAATGTCAAGCACGTTTCTCCGAGAGGAAAGGTAAATAAAGAGGAGGAGGAGGAGCTGGGGGCATTAATTACAAGACTGCATTTTAATAAATTGAATTACCAAAACCCCCCCTCATTTTAATTTTTTTGAGGTATTGCATTTCAGTCCTGGTTTTCAGACACAGGGTTAGCTAAAAGTTAGGCCTGCATTCTATGGCCATTCTGACTCCGGCGCCTTTCCGTACAGGAGATAATTTTATAACAAGCCGCACAGATTCAGGGCCTGTTATGCGCTCGAGCTGCATCAGTTTGCAAAGTGAACTTTTACATGTATAAGTTTGCTCTCAATATTATTCCTGCAAAACTTCACGCACACAGTTACACCTGCTATCGGCTCTTTCTAAAATAAAAGCATTATGCGCTTCCACCCCCAGCCGGCCTCCAGCTCCTGGAGCGCCTCTCCCCCATCTGCGTAAAACTATGCACGTACAATGGATGTGTGCATTATTTTACCAGCCTATCGATCCTGCAGCTTTCTAAAGGGACGCTTATGCAAGCAAAGCACTACTTCCCTGCAGAAGTCCCTCTGAAAAGGATGATCCGGGTTATCCACTTCACCATCCCTTCCCTCCAGCCTTCCTAGGTTAGACCGGAGAGTCACCTTTTACAGAGCTTGGATCCTATCTTATAAAACTTCCAGGCGGGTTTTCCTTCATTAGCTGCTTTTAAATCTAAATATATTTTGATTTTATTTCATATCTATCTATCTATCTATATATATTCACAATTTTTATTTCAAAGATTCACCATTTATATATTGTGCTCGTTGCAGGCCTCAGCTACGTGTGATGCATTAATCCATTAGCAGGCAAATTCTTCAAAGACTCGCTCGAGATCTGGGCCTCTACCGTAAGGAGGTGCGCGAGTAGATGGGCTGAAGCCGCACCGAAGGCTCGGCAGCTGCCCGACAGCGCAGTCCACGCTTTTACAGCGCTCCCTTCTTTCCTTGGACCCAGCAGCTCCTCCTTTCTGATCCTTCTGCCGTTCCATTCGCAGCCACTTGGGGACTTTTCCTTTATTTTTTAATAGACCCACCCTTCCTCCCCAATCCCCCTCCCCCTGGTCATGAGGTTGCAGCCAATGGGCTTTAAACCCTTCCATCAGGCGTCATCCTTTTTTGACAATCAGGGTTTCCCTCTCCGTGGCAGCAATGCCAGCTCCAGTCCCCCGGGCAGGGAGAAGATCCGATCCAGAAATCGACACACACACGGTCTCTCTGTTTGGCAGTGCCAAGCGCTGAGACTGAACCACTAGGCTGGGCCAGCATGAAAAGAGCTGTTTCAGGGGGGAGGGTGATTGAAAAACCCCATGTATTCAATTTTTTTTTTAAATAGTCAAGCACAGCTAACAAGCGTACTAAACTCCTCTATCTGAAATGAGTTAAACTACGTGCATGCATTTTATCTGCTTAGCAATCTAATCTTCAAACACAAACTATGCAGGCGCTTTGTGTTTGAATATCAGATTGGTGCATATTCATTGTGGATATCCTGAAAACCTGGCCTGGCCTGTTTGTGGCACTCGAGGACCGGAGTTGGCCATCACTGGTTTAAGTGGGGTGAAGAGTTACACACCTTTTTGAAAATTTACCTTTAGATGAATGAGTGTCAACTGCAAAGGGCAATGACTGATTAGCATGATAATCAATATTCATTACAAAGGTAAGCCCCTCGGGGGATAGGGAGATACCTACAGTACCTGAATGTAATCTGCTTTGAAGTGCTGAAAAAAAAGTGTGAAAAGCGGAATATAAATCTAAATAAATAAAAAAATACAGTACTCTGCGATTTAAAACAATCTACTAGAAGCAAGAGAACAAAGGATGAGATCTAATGTCAGAGCAGAGATTCCTGGGCAAAGCTGCAAGAATCTATATAAGAAAAACAGGATGTGGGATAGGAGGGCAGCCTGAGCCACCTGCATAGATACGTCGGAGTCAGAGCAAAATCTCTGGAAATCACAGCATAAAGCAAACCCGGCTTCCAATGAGTTTTACGTAATTATTCTCTAACCACTTAGACACGCAACCATCCATAGGTTAAAACCAGTGTCATTTTCTGTGAAGTATCAATGTATAATAGCATTAGTTAGAAATGGGATGGGAGAATAACGCCCCAGGTCCTCAAGGTAGAGTCACAGGAGTAAGCACCCAGGAAAAGAATCCCGCAGTCACTGTGCACAATACATGGAACTCCTCAGCTCGGCCTGCAGTGATGCTTAAAAAGCAAATGGAATGTTAGGAATTATTTGGAAAGGAATGGAGTTCTACGGTATGACCAAACTATGAGTACCGAGTGCAGTTCTCATTTCCCCATCTCAAGAAAGATACAGTGGAATTAGAAAAGGTACAGAGAAGAGCCAACAAAATGATAAAGGGGATGGAACTGCTCCCTTAAGAAAAAAGATTATGCAGGTTAGGGCTCTTCAGCCTTTCCTCAAAGGGGAGCCGTTCCATCCCCTTTATCATTTTGGTTGCCCTTCTCTGTACCTTCTCCATCACAACTATATCTTTTTTGAGATGTGGCGACCAGAATTGTACACAGTATTCAAGACCTCTCATGATCTTAAAGACCTCTATCATATCCCCCCTCAGCCGTCTCTTCTCCAAGCTTAACAGTCCTAACCTCTTCAGCCTTTCCTCATAGGGGAGCTGTTCCATCCCCTTTATCATTTTGGTCGCCCTTCTCTGTATCTTCTCCATCGCAACTATATCTTTTTTGAGATGCGGCAACCAGAATTGTACACAGTATTCAAGGTATGGTCTCACAATGGAGCGAATCAGAGGCATTATGACATTTTCCATTTTATTAGCCATTCCCTTCCTAATAATTCCTAACATTGTTTGCTTTTTTTGACTGCTGCAGCACACTGAGCCGACGATTTTAAAGTATTATCCACTATGATGCTTAGATCTTTTTCCTGGGTGGTAGCTCCTAATATGGAACCTAACATCGTGTAACTACAGCAATGGTTATTTTTCCCTATATGCAACACCTTGCACTTGTCCACATTAAATTTCATCTGCCATTTGGATGCCCAATCTTCCAGTCTTGCAAGATCCTCCTATAATGTATCACAATCCGCTTGTGATTTAACTACTCTTAATAATTTTGTATCATCTGCAAATTTGATAACCTCACTCGTCGTATTCTTTTCCAACTGTCGTATTCTTTTCACTCGTCATATTCCTTTCCAGCTGTCAACTAGAAAATTTCTTCTTGTTGTTACAATAAAAATCAACTGGATCAATGCCAGCAGTTGGATATTAGCTGAGCACCTTCCAACAAGGTGATAAGAAGAAACTAAGGGGGAGATAAAGCAGAGGTTCTTAACCTTGGCTCGATGAATGGGCTTCATGGGAGTCCATGAATTGAGTGCAAAACAAATTGTGTGCATGTGTTTATGTACAATTTTTGGGGAGGGGTCCAAAGCTTTCATGAAATCCTGTACAGGTGTCCATAACTGAAATAAGGTTGAGAACCACTGAGAAAGGAATCACAACCTAGTGGGACTGCAGACCATTAGACAATCAGGTTGAAACCAGCAAGCACAGCTTTCCCAGGAAAAAAAAAAACCTAGTCAATGATGGTATTTTGGTATATACCATCCGGCATGGTCAAGGGGACTTAGGTAGGCAAATATCCAGTCTGAGGATTCCTATACTTTAAATATTCACCTCGAGTTACGAGCTGGCCCTGCTACAGCAGTATAAATAGGTACATAAGAACATAAGAAAATGCCATACTGGGTCAGACCAAGGGTCCATCAAGCCCAGCATCCTGTTTCCAACAGTGGCCAATCCAGGCCATAAGAACCTGGCAAGTACCCAAACACTAAGTCTATTCCATGTAACCATTGCTAATGGCAGTGGCTATTCTCTAAGTGAACTTAATAGCAGGTAATGGACTTCTCCTCCAAGAACTTATCCAATCCTTTTTTAAACCCAGCTACACTAACTGCACTAATCACATCCTCTGGCAACAAATTCCAGAGTTTAATTGTGCGTTGAGTAAAAAAGAACACATTGAAATCGTCGGTACAGTGTGCTGCGGCACCCCCAGGGTGCTGACTACTATGTGCAGCACCCTGGGGGGGCTTTCTCTCTCTCTCTCTCTCTCTTTCTCTCTCTCAAAAATTACTCGGAAGGGTGCACAGCTTCTCTTTGAGAAGCAGGAAGAATTTGGGATGCCTCATAAGTGGCTGATTCAAGATGTTGCCACTCACTGGAATACAATGGCATAAAGGGGGCGGGGTCAAAGCACGGGGGTATCTGAAAGCCTTTTTTGTATTTTCTTTCAACTGCACACAGGTAGAAGGCAAGGAGAGTGTTGCGCGTCCCGTCTGCGCTCGGCCCACGTCCAGGCCTAATTACCCCACCAAGACTCCCACGAGTCCCAGGTCGTCCTCCCCTGCTTCAACAGCGAGCTCAGCCGGGCCTTCCACCAGCCAGGCCTCTCAGCAGAGCTCGGTGTCCTCCGTGGCGTCAGCCCCGTCCCTAGGTGCGCACCAGGGGCGGGGCCAGGGGCGGATCCCAGTTCCACGGCACGCCCAGATTGAACGCTGCTCAAAAGGAAGTGCCTGCCTGCACCTCCTTGCCGTGGCAATCGTGTCGACCATGCTATGATTTCTAGTTTGCCTCTGCATTTCCAGTGTTTGTTCCAGTCTCGTTCCAGCCTTGTTCTAATCCTGTTCCAGTTCCGTTCCAGTCTTGTTCCAGTCCTGTTCCAGTGTCCTTCTGTTCCAGCGTTCTCCTGTTCCTTCGTCTCCCCAGGTAGTACCTCTCGGACTGTCTTCTTGGTACTGACCTCTGCCTGTTCTTGACTACGTTGATCGCCGCCTGAATTTGACCTTTGCCTGTTTCCTCGATCATGTCTGCACACTGCCTGGACTGACCTCTGCCTGTCCACTGACCACATCTGCATGCTGCCTGGAACTGACCTCTGCCTGTCCACTGACCACGTTTTCACGCTGCCTGGAACTGAACTCTGCTTGACCACTGACCACATGTGACTGCCGCCTGGAACTTGACCCCTGCTTTGGCTGACTACCCACGGACTGACCACTGGTATTGACCCTTGCTTTGGCTGACTATCCACAGACTGACCACTGGTATTGACCCCTGCTTTGGCTGACTACGCTATCTTGACTCTGGCCTTGATCCTTGCCATACATTCAGAGACTTTATTCTGGCCTTCTCTGGCACTCCAGACTTTTAGCCTGAACATCGACCACGCATCCTTGATTGTGGTGGGCACACCTCTGAACTTTCTCTCAAGGAGATCCTGCTAGGCCCACCTAAGACCAGGTGGCCCAGGTAACCAAGGGCTCAACCTGAGGGAACCCCGGGTTGCTATTGGTGAAGCTCCAGCTAGCCTCTGTCTCCTCTTGTGCTCCGCCTCCTGGTGGCAGGCACTCTCTGGGTCCGAACAGGGAGCCTACCAATCCTGCACTAGGCCAAGGGTCCATCTCCCGGTGCAATAGGTTGCTAAGACCATGGACGTGGAAGAGTCTCCTGCCATATGGACCATTCGGGGTCTGGCCACAACTGTTCAAGAGCAATGATGAGCACTGGCCAGCTCCTCCTCGTTTCAATGCCAAGGCTTCCTCAACCAGTGCGTCATGCAATTTGCCCTTCAGTCGTCATTGTTCCTGAAAGAATCCACAAAAATCACTTTCATACTCTCTCGCCTTGAGGGGAAGGCCTGGCATGGGCTTCTTCTTTGGGAGCACTCTGACCCCATCCTTACGCAACTGTTCCAGTTCATCATCGCCTTCAAGTGGACCTTCGAAGATCCTGGTCATCAAGCAGTTGCGGGCCATCACCTTCTCCACCTCCGTCAAGGCTCAAGATCCCTCTCTGTTTACGGGGTTTCCATTGGGGAACACCCAGACAAGCCTTGCCCGAGGAGGGGGAGGCCTAGAAGGGGGGTACTGTTGCGCTCCCTGGTCGGACCCAGAGAACACCTGCCACCAGGAGGCGGGGAAGGCACAGGCCCCCCGGTCGCCAGAGACCCTTGCTACGCCATTGCTGGAATTCCGCCTATCTGATGCTGTAGATGTTAGTGACGCAGCAGACATCCCTTCATGACCTGTCTCTGGGAATGGAGATAGGTGTGGATCGCCCCTGGGGCATCATGATCGGGTAGTGATGAGGCAGTTGACACAAGTCATGAAGCCTTTCAAGGATACCACAGGGAATCTGAGTTCCAGGAGTGACACCCTAGGCGGGGTCATCACTGCCCTAAATATTCTGGAGGAGAAATTAGAGGGTTTCCATGAGCAAGAGGGAATGAACGCAGAGATGCTGAACTTTATGGACTCCTTGCAGCAGCAGGTGTAAGAGAGACAAACTTCTGACAGAAAACAACACTTACAGTATATGCTTGCCATGGTTTCTGACCCATAGATGGATGAAGCTTCTTAACCCCCTAGTCCCAGAATCTCACTTACATGGAGATACTGCTGGCTAGGATGCGTGAGCAGGAGCGCCAGAATATCTCTCACAATGCCTTCTCCTTTATTCCCCAAGAAAGAACTCAAATCTTCCCAACTGACTACTTTTCACAATGCCTCAGGCCTCTGCTAGACTTTTGAGCGCCAGACTTTGGGCCTTTAGCTGTCGCGTACCAAAGATCTGGAACATGCTTCCATTATCCTAATACTCGGAGGTCAGCTACCTCACCTTCAGGAAAATAGCTAAAGCATGGATTCCCAACAGAGATCAACCTAGTTACCTCAGAAGCATTCCTATTTCTACAGCAACACCGTCCGTCTTTAAATATATAGATCCTCAACCAATACTGTTTTTTGATCTAACACTATCGTAACCTACTTTAAATATATTATAATCTGCTTTGAGGCCATTCGTGATAAAAAAAAAAGTGGAATATCAAATCCCGATAAATAAATAAATAATAATAAATAAGATTTGCGAAACTGATTCAGAAGAAGAATTGTGCCCTGGATTCCCTGAATGCCAGGATATTGAACAACTTGTGGATGGAGAGAATTTGGGACCTCTGATTGGCAGCATCTTAAGCCTCCAGTGAGGAGGTGGAGAAAGCAGATGATGCAGACAGGGCCTGTTATTGTACCACATCAAAGGGGACGAACAACTCCAAGCCTAAACCACCGTCCCCTTCCCCTAATGATAGAAATAACATCAGGCTTCCTCCAGGGACTTCCTCTGGCTTCTTCCTGCCCAGGGATTTGTACCAATGATTGCTTGTGCCAATTATTAAGAAGCACTGGCATATACCATATTATCAGTACATGGAGTGGTTTTTGGAACATTCCCTGTTTTACATTTGCTAGAAGCCGTAACATTAAGGAATATTTATTTATTTATTTGTTATTTAGTTATTTTATTTATTTATTTCTCTATACCGACATTCGATTTGACATATCACATCGGTTTACATATAACAAGATGTCTAAGGCGAACCTTATAATGACATGATACATCATAACTGAGTAACTGGCTACATACAAATAACTGTTTTACAAGATAGTATTACCTTAACATGCTTGTTAGCATAAGTTAATACAGAATATATTAAGAGTTTAATTTAACTATGTACAATGGCAGGGTAGGAAACAGGGGGGGGGGGGCTGAGGTGGAATTATTTATCTAGTGTGAAAGCTTTCCGGAAGAGCCAGGTTTTGAGGTTCTTTCGGAAGGTGGGTGTAGATGGGTCAGTTCTGAGAGTGGTTGGAAGGTTGTTCCATAGGTGAGGACCCGCTACGGATGCAGCACGTTCTCTAGTGGAGACTCTATGAACTTCCTTGGCGGGGGGAATGGGGAGCAGGCCTGTGTTGGTTGAGCGGAGACTTCTAGTGGGGTTGTAGGGGCTTAGAGGACCTTGTAGCCAGCTGGCTTTGTCACTGTGGATTGCTTTGTGTATGAGCATGAGTGTTTTGTATTGAGATCTGAACGGGACGGGCAGCCAGTGGAGTTGTTTGAGTGCGGGTGTGATGTGATCACACCCGCACTCAAACGCAGTATTAAGAGGACACTGTGATACAGAATAGTCAGACAAGGCCCATTTTAGATGTGGAATATATGCACCCATTGTTCACAGACCGCTGAAAGCTCCAGTTGGATGCCCCAGATTATACCAACTGGTCATCCTCTTGGGTCATCTATGCAATTGTGTCCGCTAATTTACATTGTGAAGTTGAAGCAGGTGATCAGGGTTCGCTTGACTGAACATCGTAGCTGTGTTGTCAGAAATAAAATGCATGCCCCATTGGTTCAACATTATGGTCTTTTTAATCATTCCTTTGATATGTTTAGATCAAGTTTCAGAATGTTGGCGGGGAGAGAAGAGGGAGGGAAGCACAACTAACTGAAAGAGAACAATTTTGGATATATTCATTGCGCACGGTTCAGCCTGGTGGCTTGAATAATGAAGCAGAATGGTAATATCTGCCATCTTATTTTAATGACGTGTCCTTTTTATATATATCATTTTCATGCATTTGTATGTATATGCTTTGTATGTATGAGAATGCTTTGGTTATGTTGAGGGAATGGAAACTTGGCCAATCATTGTCGACCATGTGCGAGTGCCTGATAGGCTGTAAGAAGTCTGAATAATGATAGCATCATTCATTTCTTTGCAGAAATGTTCAACGCAGAAAGCTTCCTGAAAGTATGCAGCAGCTGGTAGTAATTCTCCTCATGCAGAATAAATTCTGGATTGTGGTCCATGTTGGGATTTCTGTTTTTGAAAGATAAGTTTGTCATTCTCCAGTTTTGACTTTACTCTGCTGTGACATGATATTAAATGTATTAAAAACTTGTTTAAAAAAAATCGACGCTAATGGGCCGATGATTAAAATTTTGGCAGCATAATGTGAAGTAGGTGCAGAGTGAGTTGCATACTGGAGGCACTTTGACCCTTTTTTTGAAAGTCCCAAAACTATCATGAAAGTGTTCGAATCAGAGCATAGGCTTAAATCCTTTATAGCAGATTTAAGCAGAAGGTACAGAATATTGGGATTTCCAATTTACTTGGTGCCATTTGCTCCTCGTTAGGTTAGGGCAGTTAGTGTAGCTGGGTTCAAAAAAGGTTTGGATAAGTTCTTGGAGGAGAAGTCCATTAACAGCTATTAATCAAGTTTACTTAGGAAATAGCCACTGCTATTAATTGCATCAGTAGCATGGGATCTTCTTAGTGTTTGGGTACTTGCCAGGTTCTTGTGGCCTGGATTGGCCTCTGTTGGAAACAGGATGCTGGGCTTGATGGACCCTTGGTCTGACCCAGCATGGCGAGTTCTTATGTTCTTATGTTCTTAGGTGTTCTGTCACTGTGCGCGGCTGTTTTGTGCCTCTGATGGTGCTTTGGGGTCTTCATGCCAGCTTTGGCCCTCTATCACTGTCTTGGAGTTTTCTCTACCAGTTTCGGTGCTTTGTTGCCTTTTCATGGTGCCTTTAACTACTCGGGCCCCACTTGGTGCCACTTTGCCCCTCTGTACTGCCTTGGGGGCATTTTTGGCCACTGTGGTTCATGCCCTCTTTTGGAGCCTTGGGGTGCTCCTGCCACTGCAGGGATCGTTTCTGCCCTACTAGAGGTCCTTAGACTAATTCATGCTACTTTTGGTGCCATGTTGCCACAGTCTTGGTGCATCAGGGTGCCCCTCACCCTTCCGATGATGTCTGTCTACACGTTTTATTAGAAATGATTAGAAAACTATAATTCGGGAGCCCAAAATAAGCTGCTTTGTTTCCCCATTGACATTAATGGGAAATGAGTGAACAAATAAAACAAATAAATGAAATGAACCAGACGATTGATTACCATTGAAACAAATAAACAAACAAACAAAACCTTTTCTTCTGCGCATCCCTAATGAACATTGAGTCCTCATATACAATATACCACCTACTTGCAGGGCTAGGAATTATACATTACATTTACGCCGATGATATTCAACTAATTCTACCCATAGAGGACACTTTAGAGAAAACCTAGCCAACATGTACCTAAGCATTATAAAACAACTACTGACACAAATGGAACTTGTAATTAATATTGATAAAACAGAATTTCTACACTTAGAACGAAAAAATCCTGAAATCAGTCAAACTTCAATAATTCTCAAAGACAACCAGAGAATTGAACTAGCTGGAAAAGTACGTAACCTTGGAATAATAATGGGCCCTGAAATCAATCTAAAACAGCACATATCACTAAAAGTAAAGGAAGGATACGCAAAACTCATGGTACTCAGAAAACTAAAACCACTACTAACTCAAAATGACTTCCGAACAATACTGCAGGCACTAATTTTCTCCAGCACAGATTACTGCAATGCCCTTATGCTAGGACTACCTAATACAACATTAAGACCACTGCAAATACTGAAGAACACAGCAGCTAGAATACTAACAGGAAAAAGAAGGAGGGACCATATAACTGAAACCCTAGCAGAGTTACATTGGCTACCAATTGAACACAGAGTTAAATACAAAACCCTATGTATCATTCACAAACTAATTTATGATGAGAAATCAGATTGGTTGAACACAGCATTACGGGTACACGTCCCACACAGGAACCTCCGCTCAGCAAATAAAGCCCTCCTAACCATTCCATCAGTTAAAACAGCAAGACTGACACAAGTGAGAGAGAGAGCCCTATCACTAGCGGGACCCATAATCTGGAACACAATGCCTCCAGAGATCAGGCTACAAAGTGATCTCAAGGCATTCAAGAAAAACCTAAAAACATGGCTTTTTAAACAAGCATTTTACAAAGAGATGGGAGAATAGAAATTATTCAGGAATAGGCAGAAGAGCACCGACACACAGTACTTAGGACTGTACAGTAGATTAGTCTATGAACTCCACACCACAATAAGCATAACTATAATACTATGGGGTAGATTTTAAAACCCCTGCACGCGTAAATCCGGGAGGATTTACGTGTGCAGATTTTGCATAGGCCGCCAGGGCGCGCAAAGCCCCGGGACGCACGTAAGTCCCGGGGCTTCCTAAAAGGGGCGGGAGGGGGAGTGTCCAGGGGGCAGGGGGCGGTCTGGGGCGGGTCCGGGGGCATGGTGACGGTTCGGGGGCGGGCCGGGAGGGCCGTCCCAAGTCCCCTGGCACTGCGGCCTGTGCCAGGGGATGCTGGGGTGGCGCGCGCAAGTTATGCCTGCTTCCAGCAGGCGTAACTTGCCCAACAAATGTAGGGGGGGGATTTAGGTAGGACTGGGGGGTGGGGTAGATAGGGGAAGGGAGGGGAAGGTGGGGGGACGCGGAAGGAAAGTTCCCTCTGAGGCCGCGGCTCACCCCGGATTTTATAAGATACGCGTGTATCTTATAAAATCTGATGTACTTTTGTTCGCATCAGTGGCGCGAACAAAATTACGCGCGCGCGTATTTTTTTAAGATCTACCTCTATGTGTGATAAATCTACCGGTGTAAGTACCTTGGTACAATTGGTCATGAACTACTTCGCTAAATGACTATGTCTAATGAAATAGGGCCGGATTTTAAATGCCCTGCGCGCGTAAATCTGGCAACAAAGGTAGAGGGGGTTTAGATAGGGCCGGGGGGGGGTGGGTTAGGTAGGGGAAGGTGGGGGGAGGGCAAAGGAAAGTTCCCTCCGAGGCCGCTCCAATTTCGGAGCGGCCTCGGAGGTAACAGGCAACGTGCGCCGGGCTCGGCGCGCTCAGGTTGCACAAATGTGCACCCCCTTGGGCGCGCCGACCCCCGGATTTTATAAAATACGCGTGACTACGCGAGGGTGTACAAAAGTACGCCCTCGCGCAAATTTATAAAATCTACCCCATATTGTAACCGAACCTTTGACGGCACCTGTTAGAATGTACTATAGTACACTTTTACCCACATTAAATATGTGCCTACATGTAAACCGTTGCGATGGTATTTAACTTAGCAACGGTATAGAAAAGAGTTTAAATAAATAAATAAATAAATAAATATACAAAAGTGCCACAGGATCCTGCATTGTCTATCATTCAAGCTGCTTTACAGAAGTGACATATTTGCCATCATATTCCTTCACAGTGACATTGCCAAAATTGTTCTGCATAAGAATTATTTTGATTTGATGGCGCGCTTTAACGTCAGCTGCAAGGATTTACAGTGGACTCACCACGGCTCCAAATGACACAACCTTGTATATTGCTGATTCTGAAATGAAGTTATCTTCCAGATTTTACTTTTATCAAATACATTCTCTGGAGGAGATGCACTGATGATATTTTTAACATATGGTCTGGCACCACTGAGCAATTTTTGGAATTTCATGTGTGGATTAATTCCCAGAGTACTAACCTGTGATTCAGAGAACAACATAACACTTGTAAAATATCCTTTCTAGATAATGTTAGTACACTGGAAACTGATTTATCGCAGCCTTTAGGTTTTTTTGTCAACCTATAGCACACAATATTCTTCAGTTCTCTTGTTTCCATCCAAGATATTTTAAAGTAAATCTGCCTTAAAATCAATTTTTCAGATTAAGGAGGTTATATGCTCTGATATGCATGCATTTAAATATGCATCCAAATTGCTGTTGAAACATTTTTGGACAGGGTTTATCCATATAAATGAATATATAAAACATACAAAATTATTCTTTCAAGCAAGAAACTAGGAGGGTATTCATCAAATTGTCAAAAGGGAGCAGTTTGGGTGGAGTTTATAAAAATGAAGGGTGCTTAATGTTGCGTGCAATATCGTAACGCACGCTATCGCGGGATTTAATGCAGGATTGATTGCAGCTAAGTAGATAGTGCATCAAGCTAGGTAGAGAGAGCATGGTACAAATCTACTCTTCTTTCACCTTCCATCCCTCCAAATCACATAAAATCTTCACTGATGGTAAATGTGCATGTTAAACTGCCCCCTAAAATCCAACTCACCCCACAAACCTTACCCCAAGCTACTAGTGCCCCCTCTTGCAGTGGTATAAAAAGTAAACTTTTTTCTGAGCCTCTACAGAATCTTTCTCTCTCTCCTCTCTCTCTCTCTCGCTTCTCACTCTCACTCTCTCTCTCTCTCTCTCTCTATATATATATATATATCTTTCTCAATGCAATACAGCCTGTCCGGGTACTTCTCAGCTTGCGTTGTGATAAATTTAATGTGCGTTGTGGTAAAATAGCTATACAATGCGGTATTTGGGAAATTATTCTAACCTTTTTTTATCACGGGCAATATTGTCGCAAAATTTATAGCAAAATGATGTATCTAGAGTTGCAAAACATAGAAACATAGAAATGACGGCAGAAGAAGACCTAAAGGCCCATCCAGTCTGCCCAGCAAGCTTCACTCATTTTTCTCTCATACTTATCTGTTTCTCTTAGCTCTTGGTTCTATTTCCCTTCCACCCCCACCATTAATGTAGAGAGCGGTGATGGAGCTGCATCCAAGTGAAATAACTAGCTTGATTAGTTAGGGATAGTAGGGGTAGTAACCGCCGCAATAAGCAAGCTACACCCATGCTTATTTGTTTTTACCCAGACTATGTTATACAGCCCTTATTGGTTGTTTTTCTTCTCCCCTGCCGTTGAAGCAGGGAGCTATGCTGGATATGCGTGAAGTATCCGTTTTTCTTCTCCCCTGCCGTTGAAACAGAGAGCCATGCTGGATATGCATCGAAAGTGAAGTATCAGGCACATTTGGTTTGGGGTAGTAACCGCCGTAACAAGCCAGCTACTCCCCGCTTTGTGAGTGCGAATCCTTTTTTCTTCTTCCCTGCCGTTGAAGCTATGCTGGATATGCGTGAAGTATCAGTTTTTCTTTTCCCCTGCCGTTGAAGCAGAGAGCTATGCTGGATATGCATCGAAAGTGAAGTATCAGGCACATTTGGTTTGGGGTAGTAACCGCCGTAACAAGCCAGCTACTCCCCGCTTTGTGAGTGCGAATCCTTTTTTCTTCTCCCCTGCCGTTGAAGCTATGCTGGATATGCGTGAAGTATCAGTTTTTCTTTTCCCCTGCCGTTGAAGCAGAGAGCTATGCTGGATATGCATCGAAAGTGAAGTATCAGGCACATTTGGTTTGGGGTAGTAACCGCCGTAACAAGCCAGCTACTCCCCGCTTTGTGAGTGCGAACCCTTTTTTCTTCTCCCCTGCCGTTGAAGCAGAGAGCTCTGCTGGATGTGTGAAGTAACAGTTTTTCTTCTCCCCTGCCGTTGAAGCAGAGAACTATGCTGGATATGCAATGAAAGTGAAGTATCAGGCTTATTTGGTTTGGGGTAGTAACCGCTGTAACAAGCCAGCTACTCCCGTCTTTGTGAGTGCAAATCCTTTTTTCCACATTTCCTCTTGCTGTTGAAGCTTAGAGCGATGTTGGAGTCACAGTAACCATGTGTATGTTTATTGAATAAGGGTATTGTCTCCAGGCAGTAGCCATCATTCTGGCGAGTCACCCACTCTTTATTGACGGCCTCTTGACTTTATGGATCCACAGTGTTTATCCCACGCCCCTTTGAAGTCCTTCACAGTTCTGGTCTTCACCACTTCCTCTGGAAGGGCATTCCAGGCATCCACCACCCTCTCCGTGAAGAAATACTTCCTGACATTGGTTCTGAATCTTCCTCCCTGGAGCTTCAAATCGTGACCCCTGGTTCTGCTGATTTTTTTCTTATGGTAAAGGTTTGTCGTTGCCTTTGGATCATTAAAACCTTTCAAGTATCTGAAAGTCTGTATCATATCACCTCTGCTCCTCCTTTCCTCCAGGGTGTACATATTTAGATTCTTCAATCTCTCCTCGTACGTCATCCGATGAAGATCCTCCACCTTCCTGGTCGCCCTTCTCTGTACCGCTTCCATCTTGTCTTTGTCTTTTTGTAGATACGGTCTCCAGAACAGAACACAGTACTCCAGGTGAGGCCTCACCAAGGACCTGTACAAGGGAATAATCACTTCCCTTTTCTTACTCGATATTCCTCTCTCTATGCAGCCCAGCATTCTTCTGGCTTTTGCTATCGCCTTGTCGCATTGTTTCGCAGACTTCATATCATTAGACACTATCACCCCAAGGTCCCTCTCCTGCTCCGTGCACATCAGCCTTTCCCCCCCCCCATCGAATACAGTTCATTCGGATTTCCACTCCCCATATGCATGACTTTGCACTTCTTGGCATTGAATCTCAGCTGCCATATCTTCGACCACTCTTCCAGTTTCCTTAGATCCCGTCTCATTCTCTCCACTCCTTCCGGTGTGTCCACTCTGTTGCAGATCTTAGTGTCATCCGCAAAAAGACAAACCTTACCTTCTATCCCGTCCGCAATGTCGCTCACAAAGATATTGAACAGGACCGGTCCCAACACCGATCCTTGCGGTACACCACTTAAAACCGCTCTCTCTTCAGAGAAGACTTGGCATATATGTGTTTCATAATATTTGATATTGTTATTAAACTTACTAGTGACCCTTTGAGACACAAAACATTACCAGAATCACGATGTGAAAAAATAGCATCATTTTTTAAAACTAAGGCCTGGATTTATCAAAATGCGGCAAGTACCGCATGTGATAGCAAAAGGGGTGTGTTTTATGCTAATATAGCATTTATCATAATTTGCACTAATTAGCTGTGTGAAGAACTAAGTTAGTGCAAATTGCAATATCACCACCAGACCTGTTGTATTTCCTGCATTCAACCACTGGGGGAAGGGGGGGGGAAGAGAGAGAGAGAGAGAGTGTGAGCAATCCTGACCATAATATCATGGCCCATAGGTAGGTATTTGTATCCCTATAGTAGGCCCACCTAGTAACTCGAGGTGGGGATTAGGTAAGAGTGTAGGGGGTTAGGGGCCACTTTGACATTCTACGTGACACCTACGAACAGAACAGTGGTCTCTTGTGAAGATTTGATGGCCTTCGGAGTGAGGAAACTCACTCCAAGATGCGATTTGGGCAATGTTCTCTCAACCTAGCTTGATGGACTCTCTACCTGGGTAACATCAAGCTAGGTGGAGAGAACATTGGCCAAATCGCATCTTGGAGTGAGTTTCCTCACTCCGAAGGCCATCAGATCTTCACAAGAGACCACTGTTCTGTTCGTAGGTGTCCCGTAGAATGTCAAAGTGGCCCCTAATCCCCTACACTCTTACCTAATCCCCACCTCGAGTTACTAGGTGGGCCTACTATAGGGATACAAATACCTACCTATGGGCCATGATATTACAGCCAGTCTCTCTCTCTCTCTCTCTCTCTCTCTCTCTCTCTCTCTCTCTCTCTCTCTCTCTCTCTCTCCTCTCATCTCTCTCTCTCTCTCTCTCTCTCTCTCTCTCTCTCTCTCTCTCTGTGTAGTTAAAATCAGTGTGATAGCCCTTTGCAGACAATGTAACTCCTCCTATTTTCTGAATTTGCATCAAAGGCCTATTGCATGCATTAACAGGGCTTAACACCTTATAGCACTTTGATAAATGAGGGGGTAAGGTAGATAACCTGATTGAGACTCTGGACTATATTCCAAAATGGTCAAAATTTGAAATTACAACAAAAATTTGAAAAAAATGCAATAGTAAGACCAATCCTGAAGCAGCCAGATCTAGATCCTACGATTTTAAAGAATTATAGGCCAATCTCAAATTTATCATTTTTGGCAAAACTAATCAAGAAAGTAGTAAACAAACAACTGAGTGAGCACTTAGAAAATAATGAGGTCCTATATACATCACAGCACGGTTTTCGCAAATTATATAGTACTGAGACATTATTACTCTCTCTGTCGGACTTGGTTCTTAGGGGTTTTGATAGAGGCCAAAGTTTTTTACTCGTGTTGTTAGATCTTTTAGCGGCCTTCAATACGGTAGATCATAATATTCTTCTCAATAGATTACAAGATATTGGATTAACATATACTACCTTAAAATGGTTTAGATCATTTTTAGAAAATAGAACTTTTACGGTTAGGATTAAAGATATTATGTCAGAAAAGATAAAATTGACAACAGGAGTTCCGCAGGGCTCGGCCCTATTGGCCACTTTGTTTAATGTGTACCTCTTACCGCTATGTCACTTGTTAATCGGTTTAGGTTTAACTTATTATATTTACACGGATAATATTCAGCTGTTATTTCCGATAGAAAGCAATATTGAATCCACTTTCAGAATGGTCGAAATGTACTTAAAAACTATTGGCCAACTTCTTGTACAAATGAAACTGATTTTAAATTTAGATAAATCCGTTTTCATGATTTTAGACAGAAAAAATGTTAGTTTAGAAAAAAAAATAATCACCCTTGATGATCAAACATGTTTTAAGTTAACGGATACAACAAGAAACTTAGGACTCATCATTGATTATGAATTAAATTTTAAAGCCCACATATCTAAAAAAGTAAAGGAAGGTTTTAATAAATTAAGATTGTTGAAACGTCTAAAACCCTTGCTCTCACAAAATAATTTTAGATATGTTGTACAGGTGTTATTGTTTCCAGGACTTGATTATTGCAATTCTACCATGCTAGGACTTCCAAAAATAACTATACGGCCCCACCAGGTTATCCAAAATGTCACAGCTTGTTCCCTTTACCAAGTTGTATCCATGAAGGTCCAACAAACTTTATAGTGATCCTGATTGTAAATAGAAAAAAATTACTACTGGGGAATATTGTGGTGTGTTTTGCAGCAAGGATACTAACAAATACAAGAAAAAAAGATCACATTACTCCAGTTCTAAAGTCTTTACACTGGTTACCAATTGTGAACAGAATCAAACATAAAGCATTATGTATGATTCATAAGATCATATATATAGAGACAAAACAGACTGGCTGAACTCAATTATCAAACTCCATGTACCTCAACGAGAACTAAGGCCAGCAAATAAAGGGATACTTTCAGTGCCTACTGTTAGATCTGCTCACCTCAGCGAAGTGAGGGACAGGGCTATTTCGATTGCAGGGCCAAAACTCTGGAACAGCCTACTACTGGAACTCAGAGTGCAGGATAACTTGAAGAAATTCAAGAAAGACCTAAAAACATGGGGGGGTACATTTTAAAACAAAGCACGTGCGCACCAGGCGCGAACAAAAGTACGCCGGATTTTATAAGATACACGCGTAACCGCACGTATCTTATAAAATCCGGGGTCGACACACACAAGGGGTGCACATTTGTGCAACTTGCGCGCGCTGAGCCCTGCGCGCGCTGCCCGTTCCCTCCACCTCCCCCCACCTTCCCCTCCCTTCCCCTACCTAACCCACCCCACACTCCCCCCGGCCCTATCTAAAAGCCCCCCCTACCTCTGTCGCACAAGTTACACCTGCTAGAGGCAGGCATATCTTTGCGCACGCTGGGTCGGCTGCCGCACGCCATGTTCCAGTCCAGGGGCTGGTCTGGAGGCTATGGTCATGCCTTCGGAACGCCCCCAGGCCGAAACCACGTCCGCAGCACCGTTCCCGGATGATGCGCTGACCGCGTCACGCCCCCCCCGACATGCCCCCGGATGACGCGCCGATCGCGTCACGCCCCCCCTGACACGCCCACCCCAAGAAAGCCCTGGGACTTACGCGCGTCCCGGGGCTTTGCGCGCACCGGAAGCCTATGCAATATAGGCTCGGCGTACGCAGGGCTGTTTTAGAAGGGTTACACACGTACCTTATGCACGTAACCCTTTTAAAATCCGGCCCATGGTGCTTTCAGCAAGCATATGGAACCAATGCCAAAGAGGATAACTGAGAAACTAAAGTTTGACAGAGGGATTCTTATTTCTATTTTCTTAACTATATTTATTTTATTTTTAATGAGTAGATTTTAGTTATTTTGTTTTTATTTTTTATTGAATTTTATTGTATTTATTCTGTTTCTAACTGTTATATAATGATTTTTAATATGTAAACTGTAAAGATAGAATCTAGTGTTCTGTGTAACGGTATATAAGAACTGCATAAATAATAAATAAAAATTACATTTTACACTGAAGATCACAGATATCAAAGCATTTTCCTTCTCTAAAGGTAATGTTAGCAGACTTCTATGAATCATTGTTTCTTATCATTGTTGGCAGTTTTAAGTGCTGCCGCTGTTCTGTGTGTCCAATTATTTTGGAATCAAAATTTTTTGAACATTTGATTACCCGTGAAAGTGGACATTTCACCAATTTTGCCAAAAAGTTCAGTATGGACCAAAGACCGTATCAGTCATTCATCCATTCATTCCCACATTCATTTATACATGATTGATACGGTCTTTGGTCCATGTAGAGCTTTTTGTGTAATGTATGATTACAAAATAAGACTATGCAATATAGGTTGTCAATTTATTGTGGAGTTTTTATATTTGATCACATATAAAATTATTTAAATGCAAATAATAAATAAATAAATCGCTTTGTATGAATTATAAGCAACTGAAAAGTGTACTATTATTTTAAGTGGTAGTAAAGTATAACTATAAAGTGAAGAAAAAAGTTTATAAGTGGTTCAATTTTTCTATCGATATAGATTATTTCTGGCTTGTTGTTCCCAGCTATACAAGTGGAACTAGGCCATTTATATATATATATAGTTACAATCATCATTGCTTTTTTATTTTATATACAATTGTGTACTGCATTCTCTAATTATTATAATTGGCACACAAAAGTCTGTTTCATATTAATTACAAATGTTTAGCAAATGGTGTTTTTGTTTCCAGCAAAATATGATCTACTTTAATCATGCTTGGAGTTTTTTTTATATCCAACTAATAGGTTTATGCAAATTATTATCATATATCAATCAAGTAATGCAAATGTTCTAGCTTTTCTGCATACATTAATCAAGCAATCAAGCTTCTGTTAATTATCAAATCAATTTATTTATGGAAGCGTTTTAATTGCCTTGTCTATAGCCATCTCAAGGCAATTTGCAACAATATAAATTAAATTCAAAATAACTCATTTTATAAAATAATGTAGAATATACAGAATATGTAGATTAATCACAATGCAACATAATATACAGTCTATCTCTCAACCCCCAAGTCAACCAATTAATAACTAAATTTACAGCTCAAGTCATAATTCTTATCCATATTCACTATTCAGTCTCCTCTCATCACTGTATATTCCCCCAGCTACCAATCACAGGGCCAGTGCACGCGTCTGCAGTGTCCTAGGCAGACCAATGTACCTCTGCCCCCCTCACCCTGAGTTGAATGTGCTCTCTGACAGTGGTAGATATATAGAATCATGGCCATCCTCTTACAGTACTCTCTTTCTTTCTTTCTTTCTTTCTTTCTTTCTTTCTTTCTCTCTCTCTCTCTGTTGTAATTCCAATATCTTCAAAAAGAAAAAAAAACTGTATATCTTCTTGATGCTGCAAAAGACAGATAATCTATCCTCTTTTTATATACCCCAATAAGGGACCCTCATTTCACCTGGAATGGGCTTCTTCAGGAGACATAATATTCCAATATATATTGTTTTTACTGCATGGCATTTATTTTTAATCAAGGTAAATAATTCTTATTTTATAATTTAATCTTTATTGAGTTTTTTAAATGTCATTACAAAATAAAATCATATTTATTATTAAACATAACCCAAACATAATAGTATAGTAGGTCTAGTTACAAAACAAAACCAATAATCTCAATCATTTTCTCAGAATTACAGCTACTATACATATGAAATAATGCGGGGGCCCTTTTATATCATAATTCTAATATATTAATCAAAAGGAGGGCAAAAGAATCTACTATCTTAATGTACTAACTATGGTGGTACCACTTCTTCCACACATTCCTGAATCTGACTCTTGTCTCTCAAAAAGCTTTCCAAATGCAATGGCTGAGAAAAAATAAATTTTTTCCCTTGATAATTAATAAAACATTTACTGGGGTACTTTAAAAAGAAAGTTGCCCCCAGTTGTAATGCCTTATTTTTAAGGGCTAAGAACTGCTTTCTCCTAGCCTGAGTTGGCTTGGAGACATCAGGAAAAATATAAACCTTTTGCCCACAAAACAATATATCTTTGTTTTTGAAAAAACTTTCCATAATCATTTCTTTATCTTTTTCCAATACAAATGACACGAACAAGGTTGCTCTCCTATTTATCATATCTACTGATTCCTCCAAAAAGGTAGATATCCCTGGAGAATCTGTCACAGACCCTCCTGGGTTTTCTCCAATTGGGGATGAAAAATAATAAATCTTAGAAATAGCCGGAATTTCATTCCAGGCTAAAATTTCTTTAAGATATTTAGAAAACATTTCCAATGGCGATAATAGTCTTGTAATTGGGAAATTTACAATACGCAAGTTTTTAATACGCATTTGATTCTCTAGATTTTCCACATTAGAATGTAATATAACATTATCTGTTGTATGTAAAACTTCCAGTTTTTTTACATTCTCAACTTCCACACTAGCATTCTGAACTAATATTTCTATATCATTTATACGTTTCCCTTGTTCCTGTATAAGGATCTTATTTTTATTAACCACAGTTCCAATTCTTATTTTAACCTGCAATGATGACAATGTCACCTTCGGCTCATATGTTGACATTATTATTATCATTTAAGCAAATTGAATATAAAAACCTTGAGTTCTTTACACTTGCCATTATGAGCACTGGTAACATCTCCTGGCTAAAGCATTTCCATTACCAAATGGCCACTTATTTATCTATCACAATGGTTTACAAATCATAAATCATTAAAATAAACAAAAAATACACAACGAATGATAAAATAAATTTATAAGTACCATAATTATAAAAAGAAAAGAAAAGAATACAATTTAAATAATAAAACAAGGTTTACGTACAATAATAATATAAATAAAAGCAGAATAATAAAACAGTAAAAATTAAAATAAAACTCAGAATAAGTATAAAAATAAAATAAGTTCCTCAGAATCTATATTAGAGTTTCAATACTAAAACAGTGATATTTATTTTTTATTTTTATTTATTTGTTTCTCAAAGTACTTTCCTAATCTTGGCCTATTTCCTGGAGTTGTTAAAAATTTCAATATCATAACCATAAAACTTGCTTCTTAAATGCCATCCTAATCTTACTCTGTATCCTGGTACACTTTCATAAAAAGCCATGTTTTAAGAATCTTTCTTAAATGTTTTTTAATTATTTTGTAGTCGCAATTCGACTGGTAATGTGTTCCATAGTTTAGGTTCTGCTGTCGATATCGTACTTAATCTGACCTTCTTTAAATGTGCCGTGCAAATTGAAGGGATAGTTACTAACCTCTTATTTGTAGATCTTAAATTACATTGGGGCGTATGTAGATGGATAGCTGCGTTTAGCCACTCTGTTTTTTCTCCCTATATTGTTTTATGTAAAAGACAGAGTACTTTGTAGTCAATGCGATATTTAATGGGTAGCCAATGTAATGATATTAATATGGGAGTTATGTGGTCAAACTTTTTTGCTCCTGTCAATATTCTAGCAGCTGCATTCTGAAGTATTTGTAAAGGTTGTAATGTGCTATTAGGTAATCCAAGCAGTAGAGAGTTACAATAATTAGTATTTGAGAATATTAAAAGTTGGAGTACACTATGAAAATCATCTTGAGTTAAAAGAGGTTTCAAACGCCTGAATGTTAAAAGTTTGTGGTATCCATCCCTCAGTTTTGTGTTATCATGTTTTTTCAGATTCAAATCGCTGTCGATAAGTATAGCTAAGCCTCGGGCACAGGAAGTCAATTTAATATCAGCTTCAGGGTCATTAATTTTTAAGACAGGAAAATTGGTGCATATTAGTTTCCTGTGTAGTAAAATAATTTCTGTTTTTCCAAAATGAAAAACCAGGTTCATGTGTGTTAGACGTTGTTTAATAATAGAAATGTGCATGGCAACTGTTTTTAATGAATTGTCAGTTGAATCTTTAATGGGAATTAGTAGTTGAATATCATATGCATAAATGTAACGTGTGATTCCCAAACCTGCTAAAAGGCGACAAAGTGGAAGCATATATATGTTGAATAAGGTAGCGGATAAGGAAGAGACATGTGGAACTCACAAATCTAAGCTTTTTTTTTTCGGATAATGTAGACATGATTTTGACTTGATGATTAACTGTATCAAAGGAAGCAGATAGATAGAGACGAACCAATAAGTACGATTGGCCATTGTCAAAGCCCCTAAGAATGGTATCAGATAAGGCAAGTAATAAGGATTCTGTACTATGATGTTTTCTAAAACCAAATTGTGATGGGTAAAGAATGTTATTATTTTCTAGATGTTCAGTCAATTGAATCTGTATGACTTTTTCTAGTAGTTTTGAAATAAATGATAAATTGGAAACTGTTCTATAATTTATTAAGATTGTTGGAGTCTAAATTTTGTTTTTTTAAGACCTGGTTTAACTACTGCGCCTTGCATTACTTTGCTGTTGCCCACATTAAATTCCATCCACCCAATCTTGGAAGCTCCTTCTGCAGTCCCTCAAAATCTTTCTTTTAACAGTTTTGAATATTTTTCTATGAGCTGCAAATCTGATTACTTCACTCGCTGCTCCCTCTGTTAAACAACATTGTTCCCAGAACAGATCCCTAGGGTACGCCACTATTTATTAGGAATATGCATTCATTTTGAAATGAATGGTTATCCAAAACCAATTGGTTCATGTTACCCCAAAACAAAAGCACTATTTTCTGAAATTTATAAAACTGTAAAAAAAAATTAAAAACAAATAAAAAATCATCCAATAATGAATAAAGCAAACCAAAGCAAAAAAAAAAATCACCTTCCCAATGCTCTTGAAAAAGGTTCTATTATTAGTGTTTGCCTCATTGGCAACTCTCTCCTCAAATTCTCTCTTGGTCTGCTTTATTCATGTTTTACATCTAACCTGACAAGGCTTATTTGTCATCCTATTTTCCTAATTAAGGCCTGGATTCACCATTCTTTCACACAATGGTGAATCCTGTGAAAACATGGGGCGGGGGGCGAAGGGGGGGGCAGTGGTGCGAAAGCCCGCAGCCTTCGCACCACTGTGTGTGTTAGGGCCCTAACGCACGTGATAAGGGTTTAGAAAATAACCCCCTAAGTCTTGATTTCCTTTGTTTTAATAGCTGCCTTTTTAGGTTTGATGGCCTCTTTAACAGCATCATTTAACCATACTGGCAGATGCTTGCTTTTTTCACCTTTTTTAAGGTGTGGAATATATTCTATCTGGGTTTCCAAGATGGCGATTTTAAACCGTCTCCATGTCTTATGCAGAATTTTCACCCTTATCACTGTGCCTTTAAGTTTCCTTCTAACTAGTTTCCTCATCATATTATAGTCTCCCTTTTAAAAGTTAGTTTGCAGTAGTTGTATTTATTTTCTCTCCAGTGATTTTCAGTACTAACCAGTTAAGTTTAGCCTGGGAACCCAGCCACATAAAATCTAACTGATCAAATATGGACTGGGTAGATTTAGATGAGTTTTCAGCTGAAAACCTAGCCAGATAGATTCAGATAAAAATCCTCCTAAAGATAAGCAGCTGAAATTACCCACTCAGTGTATTCTGAATATCTACCTCTTAGGGATATAGCCAAAAATTGGGGGGGAAAAAAATCAAATACTCATCTGTATATATCATCTCCTAAACCATTCTTATTTATTTATTTAATATAATTCTTTCTATACCAACATATCAGCCCAACTGGTTCAACTAACAGCAATCAAACTTTCAAAATAGGTAGCTTTGTATAAAACCTAGAAACCGAAATAACATTGTCCCAGAAAACGTAATAATCTTGACTAAAACGGGGTGGGGGGTGGGGGGTGAGGGGTTGAGAATAGACACTTTTCAGCTAGAATACAAGCACTGGCTAAAAAGTGACCGTATCCTATTGTGATAACAGATGATACTGACACTTTGTGGCCACTGTGAGTACTGCAACCTGTGCAGAAACCACAGACTTAAATATTCTCATGATCCTGCTCCCAAAATAGCACAATCTCAGCCAAGTTGTCCTATATCTTCTGAAATATTTGCTTCAGCTTTTGAAAAAAAAAAAAAAAAAGATTTCCAATCCATGTACTAGTTTTCCAACTAGTCCTCTGACTAGCAAAGTCACTGAAGTAGAATTGACTGTCTTGTGGGAAGATTTTGTTTTTTGTTTTTTATATCTTTAGTTGAAATTATCCAGACGGTCAAATCTTTGAGGCTCTCTACTTGCCCACTAAATCCATGTTCTGCACCTGTTTTAAAATGGATGGCTAATGATATTGCTTTAGCTTTGTGTGGCTTTGTTAATAGTTCTCTGAAAGATGGGGTTTTGCCAGCCTCACTGAAAACAATCTGCTATACACCCAGGGGCAGATTTTGAAAGCCCCGCACGTGTAAATCCGGCTGGATTTACGCGCGCCGAGCCTATTTTGCATAGGCCCGGCGACGCAGGCAAGCCCCGGGACGCGCGTATGTCCCGTGGCTTTGAAAAAGGGGTGGGAAGGGGGCGGGAGCATGGGCGGGGCGCCAGTCCGGGGGCGGGACCGAGGCCTCCGGCACAGCGGTACAGGCGTAAATTGCAAAATAAAGGTAGGGGGGGATGTAGGTAGGGCTGGGAGCGGGTTAGATAGGGGAAGGGAGAGGAAGGTGGGGGGGAGCGGAAGGAAAGTTCCCTCCGAGGCCGCTCCGATTTCAGAGCGGCCTCTGAGGGAACGGGGAAAGCCATCGGGGCTCCCCTAGGGCAAGGTGCGCGCTTGTTATAAAATCGGGCGTGGCTATTAAAATCCGGCTCCCATTATTTAAAAAAAAAAAAAAAAGTCTCATTTGGACTCCAGTGACATTCCCAATTGCAAGCCTATTTCAAATAACACCTTTCCAGGTACCGTTATTAAGGCTGTGGTCCATAAACAACTTCACAATTTTTTTTTATCTGAGCACAAAAGTCTGGACCAGTTTCAGTTTGGATTCAGACCTAAGCTTTCTACACAGGCCTTGCTTAGGTCCAGCCCAGATACATTCATTCATGGCTTTGATCAAGGCAAAGTGTTTATCGTGGGCTTACCAGACCTATCATTTGCTTTTGATGCCAGTCTGACAACGGCTTTCTTATTCAACGACTAAATTAAACTGGGTATCTCAGGTACGGTTCTCGCCTGGTTCCGTTCTTACCTCTCAGGTCGATCACAAACATCCCGGTAACATCTCAATGCAGGGATTCCTCAAGAGTCGTTGCTGTCAGCCTCATTCTTTGCTATGTACTTGAGGCCAGTTTCAAAAATGCATTCTGGCCTAGAATTACCTTATTCCATAGACGCTGATGATATTCACTTCTTTTCCCCTGCACGTTCTGACATTGACCCTGCACTGGGTTTTATATCAATTTATTTGAATGCGGTTAAGAGGGATATTTCATAATAAACTGATCCTTAATATTGCTATGGCCAAGATCATTAGGCCTTCATCAGTCCTTCAGCAGTCTTTCCCTCAATTTGAAGGGATCACTATTGCCATTGCTAAGAAAGTTAAGAATGTGAATGTCATTTTGGATTCAGAACTTTCCTTTCACCTCAAGTGAAAGCTGTTGTGCAAAATGCCTTTTTTAAATGGCGTATTTTGAGGAAAATCAAACTGTATCTTGAACCTGTTGGCTTTAGAATTATCCTCAAAGCTTTGGCCCGCAATGGCCTGAACTATTGCAGTTCCCTTTCTCTTGATCTCCCTCACTAAACCATCAAGGCCTTACGAGTGGCTCAGAATTGCGCTACTCCAATCCTGACTGGGTCACCTCGTTATGAATACCAGGACTTTGTACCCTCCAGTTTCAGATTCTAATGCTGGTTTATAAGGCCCTTAGCAAAGAGGCTCTATACGACGTCAGCTCACTCCTCAAACTCTACTGTCCCTCTAGGGCGCTTTGATCTGCTGATTGTCTTCTTCTGGACATTCTCAATCCCCGGCTGACCAAACGAAATGATTCTCGAGAGAGAGAATGTTTGCCACAATGGCACCAACTTTTGTGGGATAGATTAGCAGAGGCTTTCAGGAAAGGGAGAAGCGTGTGTAAAAGTCATTCAGGAAACAGCTCGAGGCTTCAGACTGATTTATTTTTCAGCACGTGCAGCTGGATTCTTATCTGCTGTACCATTGCTGGCTCCACATATGACTTACTGTGCAGTTAATTTTATGTTTTTATAGATTTTTTAATATTTACTCGTGGCTATTATGTCTCTGTTTGTTATCCACTATTTTTGTCATGTCTCTTATTCATGTTTACTCTGTTTGTTATGTATTTTTTTACTTATATTAGGTGTGTACTTTTGTGAACCGCTTAGGACTTTGGATTTAGTGGGATATAAATGTTTTAAATAAATGTTTTATGTATTCTCTGCTTTTGTGTTACATTGTAAACCGGCATGATGTACTCACGAATGTTGGTATAATTAAAAGCTTATAAATAAATAAATAAATGAAAGTACTGTCAGAACAAAAAATGCCTCATAAGAATTATTCCACAATTTTTCTCCTTACTTGTTATTGTTCGTACTTGTTTAACCTCTGCCTCCTTTATATCAGTGAGTGAGTCCTTCCACATTGCGCACCCTGTTTCGCTTTTAACTGGTCGCATTTCTACAAAACCTGTTGCAACTTATTTCCACTGGAACGTTTGTTCCTTGAATGCATTTTAACCGTGTGCTTTCCTGATAGACTCCAGATTTTCATTTCTGTTTAACAGAGGTGCAATGAACCCCTGCATCATAATTTACTTGTGCAAATAACTTTTACTGCAGCTATTCATTATCACAACAGATCTGTATATGTGTGCCTGCAAGAAAAATAATGCTAGGAATTATTCTTAAAAGGCTTTCAGCTGTTGTTAATAAAACAAGACCCTATTAACCACCACAGTTTTCCCAAGGCCCAAGTAACGCACATAAAGGCATGGCTGACTGGCTGGCTGCTCTTCCTCTCTTAGTTTACCATCAGAAAGTTTTGGTGTAACCACATGCCCAGTATTATTCAGAGCTGCCAGTGAATCCTAACTCATGGGTCTTGTTTTAATTTCCTTGCTGCCAAAATTCTAGGCTGTCTCCTTTTCTTCATGGAAATGCTTAGATAAGGAAGATTGTAAAAAAAAAATAGCACTTACTTAAAATGAATGTCACTGACCTGGAGATCATTATCAGCTCTGGGTCTCACCAGAAGCATTCCTTGAGCCATCGACCTTGGTAGTGTCTTAAGGAGCCTTTTATGCTTCGCTGTAAACCTCTCCATGCTGAGAAGTAACAGTAAGGATGGCCGGAGACTTCATCATGTCTCATGGTGTCTGAGCAGGAGGGCCAGAGCTAATCTATCTATTCTGGACCGTCCACCTGACTGAGGTGTGTCTCACAACGTCCTCCTGCTTAAATCCACAGGAAATGCAATAGAAAGAGAGAAACCAGGGCTGGAAGGCTGGCTGAAGACGATCAAGTTTGGAAATATTTGTAATGCTGGAAGCTGCTATGTGAGTCTGTAAAACCTGCCTGGTATGAAATAAACCACTGGCTTCAGCCAGGGGACATTACCTTGGTTTCCTTCCTGGTTAGGATCCACATAGCTAAAGCTTCACTATGTGCTGCAGTAACTTATAGAAGATGATTTACCAGGCATGGGGAGAGCAGAACTCTCTGAGGTCAATATTCAAAGCTTTACACGAGTAACTCATAAGTTTTTGAATATTCAGCCACTTATCCACTAAATGTTGCCCTGGTGGTGGACCCTTGGCCAGAAGTGGGGTTGATGCAACCCATAGGGCAAGCCTCACGGGTCCCCATCGTCGGGAGGTGGAGTAGACCGGGAGATGGAGGCCAACAGGAGCTTCACCAATACCAGCCCTTGTTCCCCAAAGGTTGAGCCCTTGGGTGCTGGGGCTGGCTGGTCTTAGGCGGGCCTCTGACAGAAGATTCCCAGTGGATGTTCGAAGTAGGCAGCCAGGGACCAGCAGAGGTATCGGAGGGACCTACACAGGTCTGGACAAGGCAGGAGTCCAGAGATCCGGGTGGCAATAATGGACCAGAGTGCAAGGATAGGTGACACCCAGGCTGTAGAAGGCCAAGTCCAAAGAGATACCAGAGGTGAGGTTAGGAACAGGATGGAGTTGGGGTAGGCGACAGTGTTAGGCAAGGTATAGCAGAGCAAGGGTCAAAGCCAGTGATCAGTCCTGAGTGTAGTCCAACAAAGCAAAGGTCAAAGCCAGTAATCAGTCCGAGGCAGAGGCTGGGTAGGACTCTATTAGCTATTACCCCCGATACAGTAACGTGCATCCAAAACCTGTGTGTCTATAACGAGTATTTTTTACATTTTAAATTTTGTGCCAGCCCTGTCCCTGACATTTTTGTACTAGCACTAGCACTAGCACTAGCTGATTGCTCATGAAGGCTTCCTTGCCATTCAAACCGTAGAATCCCTGCACGTCTTTGTACTCCTGACTTTTCTCTTGCATGTGCAAGCCAGATTAAGGACTGCCAGACAACAGAGGGCGATTGTCCGTGCAAACAATAATGATCAAAGGCCAGAGGGCCATGCCAACCATCCAATTACACAGGCACAGGTTAGCAAAACAATTCCGAGAATTTTTTTTTCATTCAATGCATAATTAACCCCTGGAATTCATTCCCAGAGGATGTGTTAAGTGTAACAGGGTTTCAAAAGGTTTGGATAAGTTCCTAGAGGAGAATTCCATAAACTGCTATTAATCAATATGGAATAGTAGCTTGGGATCTATTCAATGCTTGTGTACTTGCCAGGTACTTGTGACTTGGATTGGCCACTGTTGGACACAGGATGGTGGGCGTGATGGACCCTTGGTCTGACCCAGTGTGCCATGCCTTATGTTCTTAGGTATAGCCCAGCGTCATCCATAGACCCACAGATAACCCTCCATGGATTACCCAAGACTGAAGTGGTGCAAAGATATTGTCTCAGTTCTCAAGCAATTTTAACCCTTTATGAGGACCTGCAAAATTATATTCATCCCCTCACCTTTCGCTACCATGCCATCCCTGGGTTGGTGAAACTTTTGTGTGCTTTGCATTTTTTTTGCAACAGGAAGTTTCCAGAATACGGCTGGATTCATTGGCAGGATTGATCTGTCCTCATTCTCACGGTACTTGGGATAAGTCTTGAGGGCAATGATGATGCACATGAGGCAGTATATCTACTATGCAGAGGACCTTGCGCAAATCCAGGAGATCTGGTGTGGGTTCTACAAAATTACAGGGATGCCCAATATGTTGGGCATGATAGACTGCTCTCATATCGCACTAACCCCAAAATCAGAACAGAAGAGTGCGTTCTGCAACCACAAGCACTTCCATTCCATGAATGTGCAGGTTGTGTGTAATGTACATCATCAAATTCTGAATGTAGTGTCAAGATTTCCTGGGAGCTGCCATGATTCCTTCATCCTTGGCCATTCGGTGCTTGGAACAGATTTCCCCAAAGGCAAATATGAGATGACTGGCTGCTCATTAAGTAACAGTTGGTATGGGCCAGTAATGTGGATATGGGGAGGGGTTATAGACAGCCAAGTAGGATAGAGGGATGTGGGGCCCAGTACATGATCATTGTCTCGCCTAAAAAATGATGTATGTCATTGCATACTGATAATTTATTAAAGTATTTTGGTAGGACTGTATTGATATGAGATAGTGTCGCCGCCATTGTTTTAGTTGCAATATTGGTTACCCTTTTATAGGTGACAGAGGCTATGGCTGTAATCCATGGTTGCTTACTCCACTCCTGGCCCTATGCACTGCAGCTGAAAGACGATACAACAAGGCATATACCAGCACGAGGTCTGTCATCGAGAGGACATTCGGCATGCTGAAACGTTGGTTCAGATGCTTGGACCAGTCTGGCGGTGCTCTGCTGAAATGGTCATATGCATTGTTATGGCCTGTTTCATGCTGCATAACATTGTATTGCCCTTTGGACTGGAAGAGGAGGTTGCCAATGACTTGCCACCACATCTACCGTTACAACCAGCAGTAAAGGTGGACACCACAGTGTGAGGCTCCAAGGTTCGCCAAAGGGTCATTGCTAATTATTTCTCGTGTAAGTTCTTACCAATAATACCAATATCCCCTCTTCTTTTCTCGCAGATATTGATGTTGTCTGGAATAAACAAACTGCTAATTTGCAAAAATCTAATTATTTTCTATTTTATTTTAGGAGTTTCAATAGGCAGCTGATGGAGGGATGGACCTGGCACCCCAAATTTATTTGTTTTGTTTTCTTGCAGTTTTTTCTTATTCTATTAATAAATTACTTTTATTTATTTTTATTTTTATTTTATTTTTAAAACTTTTCTATACCATCGTTAAGCTAGGTACCATCACATCGGTTTACAATAAGGCACAAATATTCATGTTGGAAAAGATCTGTTCTTTGCATTAATGTTTCTGCGATCCCTATGTCCTTAACATCCTCGCAGGCGTGAGCATCTCCCATACAAGCTCCCACCAACTCCCATTGCTGGCATACGTCCCCTTGCCCTCTCACCAACTCCCATCAATGGCATATGATACCTCGATCTCTCACCAACAGTCATTACCTCCATGCATCCCCTCGCTCTCTCACCAACTCCCATCACTGGTGTGCATCCCCTCACCATCTCACCAACTCCCATCAATGTCATGTGATACCTTGACCTCTCACCAACAGTCATTACTGCCATGCATCCCCTCGCTCTCTCACCAACTCCCATCACTGGTGTGCATCCCCTTGCCATCTCACCAACTCCCATCAATGTCATGTGATACCTCGACCTCTCACCAACAGTCATTACTGCCATGCATCCCCTCGCTCTCTCACCAACTCCCATTACTGGTGTGTATCCCCTCGCCCTCTCACCAACTCCCATCACTGGTGTGCATTGGGTGGGATTCATAGAAAATCACAAGGGAGCACCCCACATGCAGATAATGGATGCCCAAGTTCTGCGCCTTTCAAAGACATCCCAGGTTTATGCATCTGTTAAGCAGCCTTGTAACGCACCTAACAAATGCCCAAGTTCTGTGCCTTTCAAAAATGTCCCGGACTTGTGCATCCATTAAGGGCCCTTGTGATGCATCTAACAGATGCCCAAGTCCGACACCTTTCAAAGACTTCCAAGACAGAACACCCAGGCCCCACATCCAGTTGAAGCCCTTGTAACAGATGCCCAAATATTGGGCGTCCATTTAGTCCCGTGATGCACATCATATGTACATCCAAGTAGCCGACAGTTGGGTGTTTCTTTGTGCACATGATCTTGCATGCCCATCCTGTGTGGCCATTCCCAGATGTCCATTCTGTGTGGAGCCTTTTCCTGATGAGAAAATGCCTAGAGGGTGCCTGCTCAATTTTTCAGACAGCGATGTACGTCTGCTGGCCAACTTAATCGTCGACGAGAGGCATCTTGTTTTTTCACCCTGGGTGTTGGCAAAACCAAGAACGGGCAGATGCTGATTGGCTGGTACTCAATTCCCAGGCTTCCTTTCCACAGGAGGTAAATTGAGTTGGGGGTAATCATTAAAATGGGGTATAAAAGCAAGATTGTTTGTATTAACAATTTTTAGTGCCTTCGTACAATTCTTTTCACTCCAGATACAAATAGCTAATAATATGCAAATATCTCTGGATTTGAAAACAGGCAGGGACCGTTCAATTTCTATGGGAGGGTGGTAGGCGTTGCAGGCCAAGCACATTTTGTTTGCTTTGTAATTTTTTTTTTTTATTATTGCACCCACCAGGTAGCGACATTAAAGAAGAGGGACTAGAAGATAAGGAGAGAGGAAAGGGAGTAGCTCCAGGCCCTCTATGCCTGGCGTGGGCAGCTGGATGGTGGTGTGGTCAAATAAACTTGATCGTGGAAGGAATGCTGACCCAAAGAAGATGGTCATGAAGGCAGGAATACAGGAAATGACCAGACTATTCATCGCTGATTTCCGATTAATTGGACTGTGTAGGCGGGTGAGGGTGTGAGCATCACAGTGCGGCAATTATCAGTTTACTACAAATTCGGTTTCTGTCTATCTATTGTATACAAATGCTAAATCTTGAAAACTATCTATTTCCAGATTTCACTACCCCTGCCCCTCCAGGAAATGTTATCAATGTTTTGGGATTTCTCATTTCAGACACCTGTAGCACTGATGAGGAGGAGGGTAATGGGCAAGTGACCCCACCACTGCCACCACCACATCCACTTTCAGGGGAACCTCAGGTGGTGGGCGAAGATGGACCACTGCCGCCACCACCACCTCCACTGCCAGCAGCATTGACTGTGCCCCCCCCCCCCCGGTCCTTCCCTCGGGTTCCCGGAGGCCGAGAAGGTCGACGTCATCGATGGCGATGAAGTGTTCTTCAGTGAAGCACCATCAGTGCTTCAGCATTTAAGGAAGGGCCCTGGGAGGAAGAAATGCCTTCTTCCATTGGGGCATGGTTGGATGCAGCATTTCTTCTGCTGGTATGGTTGAACCTCAGCATGGACTTAGTGGAAAGGCCACTGGGGTATATGGAGGCCAACATGGTGGAGCTTGTGCATGGCCAGAGGCAGATGATTGAGCTGCTCTCAGTTTTGTCTGGAGCTCCATCGCTCATGGCCATGGCTCAGCAATGACCAAGCCAGCCACCATCCCTGGCGGTGAAATGTTTGACTCCTTTTCAATTGTGTGAAAAAGTAAATAACTAAAAAATAAAGACCAAAAACAAACCAAAAAACTGGAGCCTCTGAAGGCCACCCTTGCCCACTACCCATCCCTCCCACCCAGAAAAATGCCAGGACAAGGGTCTCCTCAGCCCACACATCCAGTCCAGTGGGTATCCATTGGCAAGGCCTAATTCCAGGCCAAAGTCTTGACCTTGCAGAGACCTAGCACATGGTACGTCACCATGACCTTGGCCTCAGCTTGTGCACAGCAGATGTCTAAACCTCTCATAAATAAGAGATGTAACTCATTGCTTACACACAACAAAAATATTTTATTAGGCAAACACATGAAACTCATGGGTGTTTCCCTGACCTCAAGGTACTGGCTACATCCTAGATGGCACTGATACATTCGCCCATCAGACCGGCCACAGTAGACACTGCCACAGCGTTCTCCCAACACATTTCTAGTAGTACTGAATGTACTGATCAACAGCAACAGACTCATTGTACTGCTCCTGAAATGATATCAGGTTGACCACCAAGTCTGCGCCCAGCCCATCAAGAGCAATGAGGGGCGGCCATCTCCTCTTCCAATTCCGCTGGGACTGTTGTTGTCTTTGATACCTGCGTTTCTGGAACTACCTCCGCCAGTGTACGTGTTAACGGTTACTCAGGCTGTTTCTCATTGACAAGCAGGCTTTCTGGGTGGGGGAACGCTTGGGTTGCCATCGGAAAAGTGAATTCTGGTGTGGGAGGAGACTGTGTCTCTCCTTCCACTTCATCTTCAACATTGTGTGAGTCCATGTTGTTGACTATTTGAGCTGTGGAAAAGGATAGCAAAACACAAGTGCCAGGTTGTTATTTACGTCTTGACTGTTAACCACTCAAGCGCCCAAAAGAGAAACATCAAATGCAAACATTGTAGCCTATTCAAAAACCATAACTTCTCTCTGACCTGTGTCACACCTATTGAGTGTATCTACCCCAGACACTACTTCTGGGTACAAAATGCACATGATGGGAGTCAAAACATGAGTGCATGCTGGAGCACCTCCAGTCCTGTGATGTGTCACCTTGATTTTGATGGCTTTCTCTTTAACCTCCCTGCATGTGTCACATCAGTGGAGCTGGATTTGTTTAACATCTCTTTTCTTAACCACCAGGAAGCGGACATAAGAACATAAAAACATAAAAAATTGCCATGCTGGGTCACACCAAGGGTCCATCAAGCCAAACCAGGCCACAAGAACCTGGCAAGTACCCAAACATCAAGAAGACCCCATGCTACTGATACAATTAATAGCAGTGGCTATTCCCTAAGTCAACTTGATTAATAGCAGTTAATGGACTTCTCCTCCAAGAACTTACCCAATCCTTTTTTAAACCCAGGTATTGGGCGGAATTCTCCCACAACTCCCACATTGCCGCTGCCACAGGTACGTCACCCTTTTCCATCGTCTACGGGAAACAAACATGACCACCGCTACCCATACCATTGTTGGTGCCTTCTCCTGCTGCGTAAGCCATTGCCGATGCCCTCAAGGCACTTTGGAACCACTGTCATTCAGTCAACCTTCATATCTAGACTCGACTACTGTAATTCCCTCCTCCTTGGCCTCCCCTACACTACCATCAGACCCCTACAAATGCTGCAGAATGCGGCAGCAAGAATCATCGCCCATGCACGCAAATCAGACCACCCCTATCCTTAAAGACCTACACTGGCTCCCCGTTCCCTCCCGTATCCTCCACAAAACACTGACCATCATTCACAAATCCATCTGTTCACATAACTCTAACTGGCTAGGCGAACCTTTCACTCTCGCTCAATCTAGCCGTCCCACTCGAACCAATCGTTTGGGTATGCTCCAAATACCCTCCCTCAAAAAAGCACACCTTTCCTCAACAAGAGACAGAGCCTTGTCTATTGCGGGCCCCACCTGTTGGAACAAACTACCTCCAAACCTCCGTCTTGAGCCCTGCCCCAAAAATTTCAAAAAAAAATTAAAGACCTGGCTATTTAAACAGGCATACCCAGAATAGGACCCACTCCAGCCTCTCTCTCTCTCAACCCCCCCCCCCCCCCCTTTCTGCTTTGACTCGGATATGATCACCTTGCCTTGCCTTGTCTACCTATTTGTAACTCACTCTCAGTTTACTATTTAACTATTTAATTACCTTGCATTTGTTGTTGACCTCATTGTTATGCCTTAGTTGTTAACTTTAACCTCTCTCTGCCTCACCCCCTAGTTATCTTCCCTCCCTGTCCCAGTTCCCCCCTACCCTGTTCGATGTAATTTCTATCTTTTGTTTGATGTAAACCGATATGATGTTCACACGAATACCGGTATAGAAATGCTGTTAAATTAATTAATTAATTAATTAATTAATTAATTTGGAATCAGACGAATCCTCGCTTACGCCAAGCCGCTTCCCGGGCCAAGAGATCTGCTGACAGCCATCGACGCTCAGCTCCTGAGTTCTTTCCTGGCCATAAAGTCTGGTTAAGCACAAGTTATATTCGACTCAAGATACCTTCTCAGAGGTTTGCACCAAGGTATATTGGTCGTTTTCCAATCATTCATTGTGTCGGACCAGTAACTTAACAACTCCGACTGTTGCCTACATTGGGAATCCACAATACGTTTCACGTATCACTCTTAAAACCCGTGGTCATATCCTGGCCTTCACGAAAGACTCCTGCACTTCCTCCACTGGTCGCGGAGACCGACACAATTTATAAGGTCCACGAAGTCCTTGATGTCCACCATAGGGGCCGCTGGTGGGAATACCTCCTTTCCGGGAGGGTTACTGCCCTGAAGAAAATTCGTGGGAGCCAACCTGTAACATCCTGGATAAGAGACTCCTCCTCCAGTTTCATCGTGCCCATCCCAGCAAACACAGACCTCCAAGGGGGGGGGGGGGCGCAGAGGGGGGTACTGTTACGTGCGCCGGCCGCAGCAGACCCACGGCTCGGCCCCCTCACCTCTCTCTAAGCAATCCAGTGCTTGGTCCCTCATCTCTGGCAGCTGCAGGACACCGGCTCTGTCCTCGGGCCACCCCTGGTGCCTCCGGCTCTGCTACTGCTCCTGGTGCTCGTGGAGAGACGCCATTCAGACCAGTGCTGCGCCCCTCCCTAGGTACATGCGCACACACAGCCAGACCTTAAGTAGGGCCCGCAGCGGAATGATGATGTCAGCGGAGCTCTGGTATATAAACCTGGGCTCCGCTCTCTCAAATTGCCTGTGCAACAGGTCCCCTCGCTAGTCGAGTGCTTGTTGCTTCTATTGTTCCTGATCCCAAGTGCTTTTGTTCTTGTTTCCTTGTTCCTGACTTCCTGTTCCTTCATTGATCCTTCGGATTGCTAACCTGGTTCGACCTCTGCATCACCTGACTACTCTGTTGCCTCTCTCCAACCCCAGACCTCTGTATCACCTGACCACGCCATTGCTTCTCTCTAGCCCTGGACTTCTGATTCGTCTGACTATCCTTGACTCTCTCCTCGTCCAGCCCTCAGCCTTGCTTGCCACTGCTTCCAGCCAGCCGCCAGCACTGAACCCAGCTTGCCTAAAGACTCCTCTTCAGCCTTTGTCCTGGATGTGGTTCATTCGGGCTTCGGCCTGCTCATGCTCGGGCACCCTCTGTCAGACTGTGTTCCTATTGGCGCCCAGGTCTCCGGGACTCCGCCTTGTCCAATGCAGACTGTTATCTATCCTAGTTGCTGCCTCTGGGCTGACCTTGATCCACCCATATACGACGACCAAGGGAGGCCACCTAAGTCCAGCCGGTCCCGGCACCCAATGGCTCAACCTGTGGGGAACGAGGGCTGGTATTGGTGAAGCACCAGCCGGCCTCCATCCGTCAGCCCTCTCTGCCTGTTCATGGTGGGGACCCATAGGATCCCTCTTACGGGTAGCATCAACCCCACCTCAGCCCAAGGGTCCACCTCCAGTGCAACAGATAAGTTCTTGGAGGAGAAGTCCATTAACTGCTATTAATCAAGTTTACTTAGGCAATTGAAATTAGTGGAATCTGAACAATTTATAAATGGAAGAATCATAGGTAATATAAAAAAGAAGAAACATAGGTAAAATAAAATAAACACAATGAACAAGTTGTGCACATAGGAAAAAGACCTCATAAGTCCACTATAGGCCCTTAGATAATGATCACCTTGGCCCCCCACCTGTCCAGTCGAGGCCCTAGTGTTTTACATAAAGGACACACAAGTCCTGGATGTCCATTTAGGGCAATGCTGCAATATGATGAATGCACATTTGAACGACCAAGTAGCCGAGAGCTAGGTGTTCCTCTTGTGCGCATGATCGTGCTCACCAGTCCAGCACGGCCACACCCAGACGTCTAGTTTGTGCAGGACCTAAGCAAACAAAAAATGCTGCGGGGTGGATACCCAAATTTTCTGACAGCGATGTGAGACTCCTGGCACACCTAATAAGAACATAAGAACATAAGAAATTGCCATGCTGGGTCAGACCAAGGGTCCATCAAGCCCAGCATCCTGTTTCCAACAGAGGCCAAACCAGGCCACAAGAACCTGGCAATTACCCAAACATTAAGAAGATCCCATGCTACTGATGCAATTAATAGCAGTGACTATTCCCTAAGTAAACTTGATTAATAGCCGTTAATGGACTTCTCCAAGAACTTATCCAAACCTTTTTTGAACCCAGCTACACTAACTGCACTAACCACATCCTCTGGCAACAAATTCCAGAGCTTTATTGTGCGTTGAGTGAAAAAGAATTTTCTCCAATTAGTCTTAAATGTGCTACTTGCTAACTTTATGGAAAGCCCCCTAGTCCTTCTATTATTCGAAAGTGTAAATAACCGAGCCACATCTACTCGTTCAAGACCTCTCATGATCTTTAAAGACCTCTATCATATCCCCCCTCAGCCGTCTCTTCTCCAAGCTGAACACCGACATTTTTTCAGGGCCAGGAGGCTAAAATAGGAGAGTGTAGTTGTGGCCTGGAGGCAGCTGAGGGCCACCTTTAATGCCCAGGCCTCCTTTCCACAGGAGGTAAGTACTGAAGATCATTAAAATAAGGTATAGAAGCACATGAAACATTGTGTGCACTTTTCTAGCCCACAATTGTGGACATTATGGTGTCATTTTTTTCACTTCAGATACAAACAGCAAATAAGATACTAATGTATCTGGTATGGTATTTCCATGCGAGAGTATAAGGTACGATTCCGCAAAACGTACGCGCATTTCTGAATGCAAAACTCATTCCTGCCTAGAGCGAGAGATCTTCTCGTTGGAACAAGAGGCCCAAATGCAGGCTACAAGGTTGCGTTCCAGTAAATGCACCTTGCTGCATCTGCCCCTGGAAGTGGAGGAGGCAAAATATTGTTTGGGGTTCGGGGACGAGTATTGCAGCATTATTTACTTACTTATCGAGATATATTTTTTTTTTTTTTACTTTTCCCTGACAAATGGAAGCATTGAAGAAGAGGGCCCTCGAGCTCTGCAGAGAGGAGCAGGAATGGCTGCAGGCCCTCCGTGCACAGCGAGGAGAAGGGGAAGGTGAGTGGAGTTAAAGTCAAAACGTTGAGTGCTGACCCAAAGGAGGTGGGCATGAAAGAAGGAATGCAGGAAATTCGAGAAAGGGTCGTTGCTGCTTGCTGTGTAGTAAGCTTGGACTGTTTGCCTTGTGCAGCGAGTTTCGGTGGGATAGACATTATGTTGGTCTCAATCTGCTGTGGACAACTGATGCATTTTGAGAACCACCTCCCTCTGGCCCTGCCATTTTGTTTTTTTGCACACGATATTGTATCAGCCCCTTTTCTGTGCATGTTTGCATATTAAGGATGATTTGCTCATTTTTCTCAAACTTATGTAAATGATCCACATCCTTCAATGATCTCTTCTTAAGGTGCTCTCACCTGAGGGATCCTAACACAGCACAGCACAGCACACAGTCACTTACTATACTTTGGATTACGGTATTGTAAACATTTACAAACTCTGCTAATTTGAAACTGTAATCAAATTGACAATTAATTTTCAGGTGTACTTTTTTTCTTATTAATAAAACAAAACTTTTTTGAAAGACGTGGATCGATGATTAAATATGACCCGTAGCGGTTAAAACATAATCTAACTTGCTTGTATACCGTGGGTGTTATGATGGTCCCATACATAAACTAAATTATATGAAATACAGCACATAGAAGAAAAAATTTTTGCTTACAACGTATTGATGTGAGGTAATTGAAGTCTCCCATTATTACCGCACTACCAATTTGGTTAGCTTCCCTAATTTCTCTTAGCATTTCACTGTCCGCCTCACCATCTTGACCAGGTGGACGGTAGTATACCCCTATCACTATAGTCTTCCCTGACACACAAGGGATTTCTACCCATAAAGATTCAATTGTGCATTTAGTCTCATGCAGGATGTTTATCCTGTTGGACTCTAGGCCATCCCGGACATAAAGTACTACTCCGCCTCCCAGGTGCTCCTCTCTGTCATTACGATATAATTTGTACCCCGGTATAGCTCTGTCCCATTGGTTATCCTCCTTCCACCATGTCTCTGAGATGCCAATTAAGTCTATGTCATCATTTACTGCTATACATTCTAATTCTCCCATCTTACTTCTTAGACTTCTGGCATTAGCATACAAACATTTCAAAGTTTGTTTTTTGTTTGTATTTTTATTCTGCTTTTTAATTGATAGGGATAAGTTAGAATTTTTCTAGCTCAGGTGAGTTTTTAGTTACAGGCACTTGGACTACTTTTCTAATTATTGGAACCTCACTGTCTGGATGCCCTAATTCTAATGCATCATTAGTATCCTTTGAAGATACCTCTCTCCGAACCATGCGCTGCTGAGCGACTGTCAGCTTTCCCCTGTTCTAGTTTAAAAGCTGCTCTATCTCCTTTTTAAAGGTTAGCGCTAGCAGTCTGGTTCCACCCTGGTTAAGATGGAGCCCATCCCTTCGGAAGAGACTCCCCCCTTCCCCAAAAGGTTCCCCAGTTCCTAACAAAACTGAATCCCTCTTCCTTGCACCATCGTCTCATCCACGCATTGAGACTCCAGAGCTCTGCCTGCCTCTGGTGACCTGCGCGTGGAACAGGGAGCATTTCAGAGAATGCTACCCTGGAGGTTCTGGATTTAAGCTTTCTACCTGAGCCTAAATTTGGCTTCCAGAACCTCCCTCCCACATTTTCCTATGTCGTTGGTGCCCACGTGTACCACGACAGCCGGCTCTTCCCCAGCACTGTCTAAAATCCTATCTAGGTGGCGCATGAGGTCCGCCACCTTCGCACCAGGGAGGCATGTTATCTCCGTTATTAACTATATTTTATGATTAAGAGATCTTTAGTATGTAACATTTATATAATCTTTTAACAATTTTATTTTATTAATACGATTATTATTTCTGTTTATGCTTGTACTAACGTATGTCTTTTAAAAAACATTGTAAACCGTTGTGACGGCACATCTGAACGACGGCATAGAAAACGTGTCAGATAAATAAATAAATAAATTGTCACTGAAGATGATGTTGGTGCGTGCACACCCTTAGCTGTGATGCGTTCTTCTTTCTTTAATCTTTTTCCTACTACCTATTTCTTTAAACAACTCAAAAAGAGAAGCTAACTTCCTTTACCGTCAGTCTTCCACAAACTATTATACGCAGGTTATCGTGGGTGTTTGTCCTCATCGGCTTTTTGGAACCTGTGAGGTACATTTTAAAAAAGAGCGCGCGCACGTATCTTATAAAATCCGGGGTCGACGCGCGCAAGGGGGTGCACATTTGTGCAACTTGCGCGCGCCGAGCCCTGCGCGCGCTACCCGTTCCCTCTGAAGCCGCTCCGAAATCGGAGTGGCCTCAGAGGGAACTTTCCTTCCACCCCCCGCACCTTTCCTTCCTTTCCCCTACCTAACCCACCCTCCCGGCCCTATCTAAACCCCCACCACCACCACCTAAAAGTTACTACTGCGTCCGAGCAGTAGAAACTTACGTGCGCCGGCTGTCTTCTGGCGCGGCAGGCCCCGACACAGGCCGCTGTGTCGGGGCACTCGGCCACGCCCCCGGACCGCCCACACGCCCCCGAACACACCCCCAAACCGACGTCACGCCCCCTCTCTGCAAGCCCCGGGACTTACGCGCGTTCCGGGGCTTGTATGCGCCGCCGAGCCTATGCAAAATAGGCTCGGCACACGCAGGGGGGTTTTATAAGGGTTACGCGCGTACCTTATGCGCGTAACCCTTTTAAAATCCGACAATGTGTCTAACAAATGCTCAGAATAAACAATAATTAATGTAACCCTAACTACAGAGAAAGAAAAGTGAAGTGTTATAACTGACTATTCTCATTCACTCCCAAATGAGCACTGTTTGCATCATTAACTGCCTTCTGTAGCATAAACGTCTGGGCCAGGTAATATTCTATTTCAGAGACCTCTTACAGGTCCTGCTGACGATGAGCATATACTTTCTCCCTTCTCATGAGAGTGACAAACAGTCAACATCAATGACGGAACGTAGCTCGGTGTTCTTGGTATTATTTTGTAGGGATGTGAATCGTTTTAGGACGATTAAAATTATCGTCCGATAATTTTAATATCGTCTTAAACCGTTATGGAACACAATACAATAGAGATTCTAACGATTTATCGTTATAAATCGTTAGAATCGTGAGCCGGCACACTAAAACCCCCTAAAACCCACCCCCGACCCTTTAAATTAAATCCCCCACCCTCCCGAACCCCCCCCCCAATGACTTAAATAACCTGCGGGTCCAGCGGCGGTCCGGAACGGGCTCCTGCTACTGAATCTTGTTGTCTTCAGCCGGCGCCATTTTCCAAAATGGCGCCGAAAAATGGCGGCGGCCATAGACGAACACGATTGGACGGCAGGAGGTCCTTCCGGACCCCCGCTGGACTTTTGGCAAGTCTTGTGGGGGTCAGGAGGCCCCCCCCAAGCTGGCCAAAAGTTCCTGGTGGTCCAGCGGGGGTCAGGGAGCGATTTCCCGCCGCGAATCGTTTTCGTACGGAAAATGGCGCCGGCAGGAGATCGACTGCAGGAGGTCGTTCAGCGAGGGTTCCGGCGCCTCGCTGAACGACCTCCTGCAGTCGATCTCCTGCTGGCGCCATTTTCCGTACGAAAACGATTCGCGGCGGGAAATCGCTCCCTGACCCCCGCTGGACCTCCAGGAACTTTTGGCCAGCTTGGGGGGGGGCCTCCTGACCCCCACAAGACTTGCCAAAAGTCCAGCGGGGGTCCGGAAGGACCTCCTGCCGTCCAATCGTGTTTGTCTATGGCCGCCGCCATTTTTCGGCGCCATTTTGGAAAATGGCGCCGGCTGAAGACAACAAGATTCAGTAGCAGGAGCCCGTTCCGGACCGCTGCCGTTCCGGACCGCCGCTGGACCCGCAGGTTATTTAAGTCATTTGGGGGTGGGGGATTTAATTTAAAGGGTCGGGGGTGGGTTTTAGGGGGTTTTAATGTGCCGGTTTTGCGATTTTACGTTTTTTTGATTTTTCACGATTTTTCACGATTTTTCACGATATTTTACCCCCCCAAACGGCAACAATACGATTCCCTCCCCCTCCCAGCCGAAATCGATCGTTAAGACGATCGAGGACACGATTCACATCCCTATTATTTTGTTTCTATTTTTTACCAATTATCGTCACTCCAGCTTGTAATCACAGTCACTCCATACCTTGCTAAATCTGTCTCTAGTCACTGCTGTTGCGCCCATCGGTCGCAGATGGCTGCGACCTCTGATGCTCACCTCTCTTTTCCCTGCACCAGCGATGCTCAGAGGCATGGCGGCCTCAGCCTGCAAACGCCACCTTCCCCGGCGTCCACTTTAGCAAGTGTCGGTCTGCATTTCCCCAATTCTGCGTCTAATCTGCAGGCGGTCTAGAATTTTTCTGCACTTTTATATACTTTTATTGTCTTAAATCCAAATGGTACTTTGATCTAAGCTAATGGCAATACACTGACCGGTTTACCTGTTGTTAGGAAAGCCGTAACTATGTATTCCCTGCATACGGTTTTGGAACTTTCCTGGTCACTCTGGCAGCCTTATTTTGGGATATCTTGACCAGTCCACTGGTTTTAGGGGTGACTGGATGATACCAATGATTTTAACATATCAATTTTATCTTTGTTGTGGACATCCAGAAACATTCTTCTCATTATTAAATACATTATCCCGTCCTAATAAAATGTATACATGTTGTTTTCTGTCTTAAAAGTCATTTTACAGCTGTCAATAAATGTTTATTATTCTTGTGTAAAATGTTTAAATTCCATTTTCCAAATTCCACCTTGACCGGGGTCTCTCCTGCTGCACATAATCAAAGTTCCCTGGGTTCTAGGAAATTTTAAGGAGTTTTATCTCCTAATTAGTGAGTTCCTTCAAATGGGTCTGGCAGCATTTTCAAAAGTTACCCCAGAGGTCAGTACGTAGGGTTCTTCAGGGGGTTAGGGTATCCTGTCCTGGCCATCCATGCCATTTTGGCCAAATTTCCATTAATTTTCTATATATAATTTTTTTTTATTAGATGCCCCCCACCCCCTCAGAGCAACAGGTGCCCTGCTGATGTCATTGCTGACAACCCTGGCCATCCTAGCTCCAACGTCTGGGCTTCCCTAAGGCCCCGGCGCTAATCTCTCCATTTTATTTTTTTTTTTTTATTTGTGGCAGCAATGAACAAAAATCGGGCACTCACCCAATCGCAGCAAACTCGGAGGTGTCGATGATGTCAGCGAGCCCATCAGACTGTCAGCGCGCAGGCCCTTAAGATCGGAATCGGGCCCCCTCAGAAAGTGATATCGAGAGGAGGAGGACACCACCGGCAGTGGCAACGATTACTGACACCGCACCGCTGCCAGCCAAACAATCCTTCTGCACGTTTCCCCTCCCCATCGGCTTCAGCAGCAGCGGCAGGAAGGAAAGGAAACAGGCCCCCCCCCCCCCCGGGTTGGGCCCTGGCAGTGCTCCGACGCCGCGGTTATGACTCCGACCGGCCCCTCCCAAATCACGGCGGCTCCAACACAGCCGATAGTCCCTCTCTCGTTTATTTTTTTTTTTTTTTCACGACTGACCTCAAGAACGGTATTGACCCTGAGAGGCACGGTTTCCTCTAGCAACCTAGACCTACAGCCTCCGGAACTGGCTCCCTTGCTTTCTCTCTGTGTTCCAGGTATTTATTAATTTATTTTGTTAGGGTAGGGGTGGGTTCTTATTCCCAATTACATTTCCCTCCACTAAAAGCGAATGTTGTCCCCAACATTCCGTATATCTATCTTTACATTCACGCCACAATCACACTCATACCCTATCCAGTCAAGGTAAGATGGAAAGCAGGCTAGCTAATGTTAAACATACTTACATGTAGCTTATCGCAGTACATTTTCCTATAACCAGTGTTCTCCCTTATTCAAGAGCACGTGTAGGTGGAGACAGATTCATTGAGAAAACTTTACAAATCATCTCTCTCACTTACCAGCTTGGCTTTCCCCTGCTAACATGGGGATATGAAGTAACCAACCTCTATCATTCTTTTCATACATCACAAAATCTTTCTAATAAGATGGTAATTTTCCCCTATTCATTTGAATGGGACTTTGTATAATTTCATTTCTGATTCCATCTTCATTACTATTCTCTGCATTTCCTTAGTCTTCTACCTGAAAAGACTCTTCTACCTCTGCATTCTCCAAAATGTTGGCTTCAGGAGACTCTCAGATGAACTCAACCCTTCGTAACTTAGGGTTTTCTTCAATTTCGTATTCTCTTTAGCCCCATTTTTTTAGGACACCTTTTGAATAGGAACGAGTATCTGAAATATATTATCCTACTACTCTAGTCCACTTTTTATCACTTTTTCTCTCCTAACTAAATTTCCATACCAAATATAACCTGCGTGATTTCTGGTTTATTTTAATTTTATCAACAATTCAAATTGTAGAGGTGTCTCCATTGTGGTTGTACACCTTTTTATTTTCCAGCTTCAGCTACTCTCTTACTACTGCCATGCCTAGATTCCCCAAAATAATCCAAACATTCCCTTCAGTAATCACATTTCCAGAACGCCTGTTGCATAACCTCTCAGAATATTTGCAGTTTTCTTCAACCTTGTCTGTTTTATTACTTTCTTTCTGGTTCTTTTGGATTAATTACGATGTGCTGGTGAAACACATCTTTTATGTAAACTGTATTCCAGGTATGGTACAGTTGTATTATGGCAGTTGAACCATATCTTTCTCTGAATAATCTCCTGTGGCAACTCTGCGGTCTGGTTGTTATAATCAGTTGTCCATGCCACTGTGACAATTTTTGATCCAATTTTCAATAAAAAAAGAGGAATGTAAGTAGCCATTTTTTCTTCATGACTTTCCTTTGAGAAAAAGCAATGCTATCTCTCTTATTTGGACTCTCACACTGATTCCACTGCTAATAGTTCTTGAAGATTCTAGCTGTCTTCCTCATTTTCTGTATGTATCTAGAGTCCTGTATGTAACAATTAGTGTTGTGACAACATGAGACCTGTGAGTGCTTGCCAAGTGTCAGAGTAGCTGCTTTTTGCTTGTTGTTATTAAGAACATAAGAAATTGCCATGCTGGGTCAGCCCAATGGTCCATCAAGTCCAGCATCCTGTTTCCAACAGAGGCCAAACCAGGCCACAAGAACCTGGCAATTACCAAAACACCAAGAAGATCCCATGCTACTGATGCAATTAATAGCAGTGGCTATTCCCTAAGTATAATTGATTAATAACCATTAATGGACTTCTCCTCCAAGAACTTATGATTGCCATCATCATCCTGTACTTTCTAGATGTATGTAGTGGGCGTTTGGGGTGGAATTCTGATATTTTCTCTGTGCTTCTGTTAATGGAGAATGGTCACATCAAATCACCTTTATTTTTCACTCGCTCTTCCTCACAAGCTCAAAGCGAAGTACAAAATAAGCAACATTCACAACACATGGGGCAATTTTCTGAAGGATTTATACGTGTAAATCAGCTTTTGAACATCATCCCGGAAGGGGCTGGCGAGCAGGGAAAATGCACACGCATAACTGAATCACTTTTCTACGCACTCACACGGTAGGCGTTCCGGGGAAAGAAACCGGGGCAGGGAAAGCATTTACACACATAGGAGGTAATCTTCAAAAGGCTTTACGCGAGTAAATGGACTTTTGAAAATTACTACGATATATAGGCTACTTTTACGCCCGTAAACTCCTTTGAGAATTTACCTCCTCACTTTCCAATTTCAAAAGTATGAGCGTAAACACAATCCGGGAATTTTCACATAAGAGTACAGGTACAAAATACTCGCAGACTTCAGCTCCCATCTGGACTGTTGAAAATTACCCTCACGATAAGTAAGGGAAACAACCACAGCAATAAAACAAATTGGGCAGTCAAGCAGAGATTAAACAATATAGGCATTTCACTAAAACACACAGGACAGACAGCCAGACAATTTAAAAACGTAACATAAACATTCACATCCTGCTACAACGAACAAACTACTCCTGCTACTACTTCTACTATTATTTATCACTTCTGTAGCACTACTTGACATAGGCAGTACTGTGCAAACACACAGACTCCATCTGCTCTAAGCAAATTTAGACAGACAAACAAATAACACATTAAAAACAAACAGATAACTATCTAAGCTAATAAAAGCACTTATCTGCAGACATTAATAGGAATGAGACTAACAAGAGAGGCATAAAGACAGACAGATTGGCCTAGTGCAGAAATACTGATAGCATAGCGCTATGAGAATCACAGCAGGCAGAAAGCAACAAGCCTCTGTTTCAACAGCTTATCCCTCCTGGATATAAAATCTGCCGTCAGGCCAGTCTAGGTGAAAGGGGTGAGGGGAACAGCAGTCATTCTGACACTCAGTGCCAGTACTAAAAATAGAAACAACGCTCTCTGAGGATAGGGAAAGACAATATGTGAACCTGGATCAAGGCTGCAGGCAGGGGGGAAAGCTTTCAAAGAACTTTGTGTGGCCCAATATATACACACATATAAAAGGCCGCACACAAGTCTGTTCATATTTTATAATCTGCATGGATTATAAAATATACATATATATTAAATAAAATATTTGTGCATATGTGAAATATTTCTGTAAATATTTGCATGTAAGTAAACTCATACACGCATACATTTTCGCTAAATTGGAAACATAAACGTATGTTTTTCCATGTGTGCATACATTTCCGGTTCCTCTTGGACAGGCTCATTTCAAGATGGCCCCTCCACTCCCCAACCCCTGGCAAGACAGCTTTATTTCACCTCCAGGGACATGGGTATGCTGGTGTCCCTGGTAAATCTGCAGCTCTAACACTAAATTTTCAAAAGGGAAACTTTGATAAAATGAGGAAAATAGAAAAAAACTGAAAGGTGCAGCTGCAAAGGTTAAAAGTGTTCAGCAGGCATGGACATTGTTTAAAAATACAATCCTAGAGGTGCAGTCCATATGTATTCCGCGCATTAAGAAAGGTGGAAGGAAGGCAAAACGATTACCATCATGGTTAAAAGGTGAGGTGAAAGAGGCTATTTTAGCCAAAGAAACATCCTTAAAAAATTGGAAGAAGGATCCATCTGAAGAAAATAGGATAAAACATAAGCATTGTCAAGGTAAGTGTAAAACATTGATAAGACAGGCGAAGAGAGAATTTGAAATGAAGTTGGCCATAGAGGCAAAAACTCAGAATAAAAACGTTTTTAAATATATCCGAAGCAAGAAACCTGTGAGGGAGACAGTTGGACCATTAGATGACTGAGGGGTTAAAGGGGCTCTTTGGGAAGATAAGGCCATTGCAAAAAGACTAAATGAATTCTTTGCGTCCGTGTTTACTAATGAGGATGTTGGGGAGATACCAGTTCCGGAGATGGTTTTCAAGAGTGATGAGTCAGACAAACTGAATGAAATCACTGTGAACCTGGAAGATGTAGTAGGCCAGATTGACAAACTGAAGAGTAGCAAATCACCTGGACCGGATGGTATGCATCCTAGGGTTCTGAAGGAACTAAAAAATGAAATTTCTGATCTATTAGTTAAAATTTGTAACCTATCATTAAAATCATCCATTGTACCTGAAGTCTGGAGGGTGGCCAATGTAACCCTAATATTTAAAAAAGGCTCCAGGGGCGATCCGGGTAACTATAGACCAATGAGCCTAACTTCAGTGCCGGGAAAAATAGTGGAAACTATTCTCAAGATCAAAATCGTAGAGCATATAGAAAGACATGATTTAATGGAACACAGTCAACACGGATTTACCCAAGGAAGTCTTGCCTAACAAATCTGCTTCATTTTTTTGGTTAATAAACATGTGGATAAAGGTGAACTGGTAGATATAGTGTATTTGGATTTTCAGAAGGCGTTTGACAAAGTCCCTCATGAGAGGCTTCTACGAAAACTAAAAAGTCATGGGATAGGAGGTGATGTCCTTTCGTGGATTACAAACTGGTTAAAAGGTGGATGGTTACTAATACGGTACATTTTTTGTTTTTGACTTCCGTATTTATTCATGTTTTTTCTGTGCTAATGTTATGTATCAATGTTTTGCATTGACTGATAATAAACTCTTTAAATACAAAAAAAAAAAAAAGACAGGAAACAGAGAGTAGGATTAAATGGTCAATTTTCTCAGTGGAAAAGAGTAAACAGTGGAGTGCCTCAGGGATCTGTACTTGGACCGGAGCTTTTCAATATATATATAAATGATCTGGAAAGGAATACGACGAATGAGGTTATCAAATTTGCGGATGATACAAAATTATTCATAGTTAAATCACAAGCAGACTGTGATACATTACAGGAGGACCTTGCAAGACTGGAAGATTGGGCATCCAAATGGCAGATGAAATTTAATGTGGACAAGTGCAAGGTGTTGCATATAGGGAAAAATAACCCTTGCTGTAGTTACACGATGTTAGGTTCCATATTAGGAGCTACCACCCAGGAAAAAGATCTAGGTATCATAGTGGATAATACTTTAAAATCGTTGGCTCAGTGTGCTGCAGCAGTCAAAAAAGCAAACAGAATGTTAGGAATTATTAGGAAGGGAATGGTGAATAAAACGGAAAATGTCATAATGCCTCTGTATCGCTCCATGGTGAGACTGCATCTTGAATACTGTGTACAATTCTGGTCGCCACATCTCAAAAAAGATATAGTTGCAATGGAGAAGGTACAGAGAAGGGCTACCAAAATGATAAGGGGAATGGAACAGCTCCCCTATGAGGAAAGGCTGAAGAGGTTAGGGCTGTTCAGCTTGGAGAAGAGACGGCTGAGGGGGGATATGATAGAGGTGTTTAAGATCATGAGAGGTCTTGAATGAGTAGATGTGACTCGATTATTTACACTTTCAAATAATCGGACTGGGGGGCATTCCATGAAGTTAGCAAATAACACATTTAAGACTAATCGTAGAAAATTCTTTTTCACTCAATGCACAATAAAGCTCTGGAATTTGCTGCCAGAGGATGTGAGTGCAGTTAGTGTAGCTGGGTTCAAAAAAGGTTTGGATAAGTTCTTGAAGGAGAAGTCCATTAACTGCTATTAATCAAGGGAATAGCCACTGCTATTAATTGCATCAGTAGCATGGGATCTTCTTAGTGTTTGGGTAATTGCCAGGTTCTTATGGCCTGGATTGGCCTCTGTTGGAAACAGGATGCTGGGCTTGATGGACCCTTGGTCTGACCCAGCATGCAAATTTCTTATATTCTTATGTTCTTAAGAAAAGATTTATTTATTTCATTTGAGGTCAATATTCAAAAGCCATTTAGACCAGGATTCATCATTCTGTGCGGAATGATGAACCCTGTGCTACAAGGGGGCAGGGGGGGGGTGGTGAAGCAGGGGGTGATCGGGCAATAGCCCTGGCCAGCAGGCGGGTTGGGACTTTTGTGGTGGGGGGGTTGGAATTGGGTTTTGAGTTTTAGTTTCTTGATCTTCAGTTAGTTAATTAATATCCTTGGATGGGATTCATCCAAGGATATTGAGGGAGCTCAGAGATGTTCTGGCGGGTCCGCTGTGTGACCTGTTCAATAGATCCCTAGAAACGGGAGTGGTGCCGAGAGACTGGAGAAGAGCGGTGGTGGTCCCGCTTCACAAGAGTGGGAACAGGGAGGAGGCTGGCAACTACAGGCCGGTTAGCCTCACTTTGGTGGTGGGAAAAGTAATGGAGTCTCTGCTGAAAGAGAGAATAGTTAACTATCTACAGTCCGGAGAATTGATGGACCAGAGGCAACATGGATTCACCAGGGGAAGATCCTGTCAGACAAATCTGATTGACTTTTTTGACTGGGTAACCAAGGAATTGGACCAAGGAAGAGCGCTCGATGTCATATACTTGGATTTCAGCAAAGCTTTTGATACGGTTCCGCACAGGAGACTGGTGAATAAAACGAGAAGCTTGGGAGTGAGTGACAAGGTGGTGACCTGGATTGCAAATTGGTTGACGGACAGAAGACAATGTGTGATGGTAAACGGAACCTTCTCTGAAGAGAGAGCGGTTTTAAGTGGTGTACCGCAAGGATCGGTGTTGGGACCGGTCCTGTTCAATATCTTTGTGAGCGACATTGCGGACGGGATAGAAGGTAAGGTTTGTCTTTTTGCGGATGACACTAAGATCTGCAACAGAGTGGACACGCCGGAAGGAGTGGAGAGAATGAGACGGGATCTAAGGAAACTGGAAGAGTGGTCGAAGATATGGCAGCTGAGATTCAATGCCAAGAAGTGCAAAGTCATGCATATGGGGAGCGGAAATCCGAATGAACTGTATTCGATGGGGGGGGAAAGGCTGACGTGCACGGAGCAGGAGAGGGACCTTGGGGTGATAGTGTCTAATGATATGAAGTCTGCGAAACAATGCGACAAGGCGATAGCAAAAGCCAGAAGAATGCTGGGCTGCATAGAGAGAGGAATATCGAGTAAGAAAAGGGAAGTGATTATTCCCTTGTACAGGTCCTTGGTGAGGCCTCACCTGGAGTACTGTGTTCAGTTCTGGAGACCGTATCTACAAAAAGACAAAGACAAGATGGAAGCGGTACAGAGAAGGGCGACCAGGAAGGTGGAGGATCTTCATCGCATGACGTACGAGGAGAGATTGAAGAATCTAAATATGTACACCCTGGAGGAAAGGAGGAGCAGAGGTGATATGATACAGACTTTCAGATACTTGAAAGGTTTTAATGATCCAAAGGCAACGACAAACCTTTACCATAAGAAAAAAATCAGCAGAACCAGGGGTCACGATTTGAAGCTCCAGGGAGGAAGATTCAGAACCAATGTCAGGAAGTATTTCTTCACGGAGAGGGTGGTGGATGCCTGGAATGCCCTTCCGGAGGAAGTGGTGAAGACCAGAACTGTGAAGGACTTCAAAGGGGCGTGGGATAAACACTGTGGATCCATAAAGTCAAGAGGCCGCCAATGAAGAGTGGGTGACTCGCCAGAATGATGGCTACTGCCTGGAGACAATACCCTTAGTCAATAAACATACACATGGTTACTGTGACTCCAACATCACTCTAAGATTCAACAGCAAGAGGAAATGTGGAAAAAAGGATTTGCACTCACAATGACGGGAGTAGCTGGCTTGTTACGGCGGTTACTACCCCAAACCAAATATCCAGATTACTACCTCCACCTTCCTCTATTCCTGATGCCTTTCAACTAGCTTGATCACTCCATTCTTATACTTCACTTTCAATGCATATCCAGCATAGTTCTCTGCTTCAACAGCAGGGGAAAAGAAAAACTGTTACTTCACACATCCAGCAGAGCTCTCTGCTTAAACGGCAGGGGAGAAGAAAAAAGGGTTCGCACTCACAAAGCGGGGAGTAGCTGGCTTGTTACGGCGGTTACTACCCCAAACCAAATGTACCTGATACTTCACTCTCGACGCATATCCAGCATGGCTCTCTACTTCAACGGCATCGGAGAAAGACTGATACATCACGAATTTCCAGCATAGCTCTCTGCTTCAACGGCAGGGGAAAAGAAAAACTGATACTTCACGCATATCCAGCATAACTTCAACGGCAGGGGAGAAGAAAAAAGGATTCACACTCACAAAGCGGGGAGTAGCTGGCTTGTCACGGCGGTTACTACCCCAAACCAAATGTGCCTGATACTTCACTTTCGATGCATATCCAGCATAGCTCTCTGCTTCAACGGCAGGGGAGAAGAAAAAACTGATACCTCACGCATATCCAGCATAGCTCCCTGCTTCAACGGCAGGGGAGAAGATAAACAACCAATAAGGGCTGTATAACATAATCTGGGTAAAAACAAATAAGCATGGGTGTAGCTTGCTTATTGCGGCGGTTACTACTCCTACTACCTCTAACTAATCAAGCTAGATATTTCACTTGGATGCAGCTCCTCCACCGCTCTCTACATTAATGGCGGGGGTGGAAGGGAATTAGAACCAAGAGCTAAGAGAAACAGATAAGTATGGGAGAAGAAATGAGGGAAGCTTGCTGGGCAGACTGGATGGGCCATTTGGTCTTCTTCTGCCGTCATTTCTATGTTTCTATGTTTCTATGTTTCTATCAGTGAGGCAGCTAAGTGTCTCCTCCAGTAGGTTCATTCTGACTGTGACTTATAAGATTTGGCAATCAATCTCATGTTTTCTGATTAATGCCCCTAAGGCCATAAAAATCATAGGAACAGGGATAGAAATTGTTAGCGGCCAAGGATGAGTGGAGAATTCAGCTAACCTAACAGTCACTGTTTCGGTTATCTCACAGCCTTCTGTGCAGCCTTCCCTCTACCGGAGGGTCCTCAATGAGCTTCACCTACAGCCTTGCCAAGGACCTCCTCAAGGTTCACACCACACCCAAGCTCCACTGCCATATAAATAAATCATTTAAATAAATACACACACGCATGTGTACATAAGACCGAGTCCAGAAATTGATAAAAGATCTTGAAAGAAAGCGATGTGGCCACATTTCACCATCTATGCCTGCATCTGTTAAAGAGGAATATATAGCAATTTGGAAATAATGAAATTGCTATAATACTCCTTTGTCATAGTACATGCAATATGGTGTGGACTCTATGATCTCCCAATGCAGGTATAGACACCAAAACATGGCCACGTTGGGTTCTCAAAAGTGTTTCGCAATTTCTGGAACTGGTCTTATGTATATATGCTTGTGGGTTCATTTTATTATTTATTTGTGATTGTGTGTTTATTGTATAAATTGTTGTAATACATATATTTTTAATGATTATTATGTTTAACTTTGTTTTAATAAACTTTTCAATTATTTATTTTTGCTTATTAATTTGTTTCCATATATTACATATTATATAATATTTTTTAAAGTCACTTGGAGCCTGATTTTAAAAACGTATTTACATGCTTAAAATTAGGGTTTTACGTGTGTAAATGCACTTTACCCGCTTACTCTCCCATGGATAAGATTCCTTTCATCGGTGAGGAATTTATTAAATAATAATAAATAGTACAAGAAGGGACCATCTCTGGATTACCTGATCAGCCAATTTGAAGCAGGGTCAAAGCTGCAAGTTGGACACAGTGAACTAAGTATTGCAGCTCATTCTGTTGGTTCTGTTGGAAAGAGACCCTCAAGGTATGTGGGAGGACCTCAGTCTAGACTGAGGAAGAGCAGAGCACTTTCAGTGTTACCATTTATTTGTTCGGCAAGATTCTCGTTAATCATCAGTAAAACCAAACAGGCTCATTTTAAAATGAGCACACGTGCACCCATACATGCAGCACGTGAGCAGAGGTAAGCTGAAATTTTAAGTCATGCTCACACTTGTGCACGAATGATTTAAAATATGCCTGCTGTGCATAAGTTTGTTCCTAATTTTAAGAGGTTCCTCGATCAAACCTACTTCGCCTGTCTTCCATAGGAATTTTCCGGCTCTAACGCACATATGTAAGTGGATTTTAAATACATGCTCACATGAGGGACATTCCTAGTTTTTCCAGTTTGTCCACCAGTTTGCCCAGTCAATATCAAGTTCTTCCAGACCCCTCTGGTTCTTCGTCCTGCATGCCTCCCCGGTTGACCCCTCACCCTATCCTGTAAGCTCTAAAATGCGTGATCTACATACTTGCTCCTCATCAAGAGCAGCGGTAATGTCACACGGCTAAAAAGCCTAAGGGGCAGATTTTATAAATTCGCTCACATGCGTACTTTTGTTCGTGCACCAGGCGCGAACAAGAGTACGCAGGATTTCAATAGATACGCGCATAGCCGCACGTATCCATTAAAATCTGGGGTCGGCACGTGCAAGGCTGTCCAAAATTGGCAGCCTGCACGCGCCGAGCCGCGCAGCCTGCCTCCGTTCCCTCCGAGGCTGCTCCGAAATCAGAGCGGCCTCGGAGGGAACTTTCCTTTGTCCTCCCCCCACCTTCCCCTCCCTTCCCCTACTTAACCCACCCCCCCGCCCCCGGCCCTATCTAAACCTCCCCCCTACCTTTGTTGTACAAGTTACGCCTGCTCGAAGCAGGCGTAACTTGCACGCGTTGGGCCGGCCGCCGGCGCGTCAAAGTCTGGTCCGGAGGCCATGGCCATGCCCATGGAACGCCCCCGATGATGCGCCTGCCGCAACACCCCCCCGACACGCCCCCCATGACGTGCTAGCCGCGACACGCCCCAGACACGCCCCCCCAGAAAGCCCCAGGACTTACGCACGTCCCAGGGCTTATGCGCGCCACCGAGCCTACTGAACATAGGCTCGGCGCGCGCAGAGAGGGTTTGGGTCAGGTTTTCAGGGGGGTACACGCGTATTTTACGCTCGTACCCCTTTGAAAATGTGGCTCAGTGCGCGCTGTGGCCTCTGGTTTTAAAATACACGCGTAAGTGTCGGCCCTGCCCTGGAATGCCCAGGCCCCGCCCCTTTTCCGCTTCCTTGTTTTTGGCACGTGCATCAGTACATACGCGTGCAAATTGTGGCTTCTAAAATTTGCGTTCTCGCAGGCGGCCCACATACTGGGCATCTTAGTGCCAGCAACACTTTTAAAACCGACCTCTTATCCTGAAAGAATTTTGGCGATTGGTTGCATTTGGATTTTGAAAGATTTAGATCTGGTTTGCTTGAGAAATCCCCCTGGCCTAGCATGGATAACACTGAGGGGTTTAAAGCATTGGAAATTCAGAATTAGTAGAGTGTTTTGGGATTCCCTAATGAGTCTATTGTAATGAAACAAGTGAGCTTTAAATGCTAATTTTGCCTTTATCTGTACAAGAATCCCCCCACCATTGACTGATCTTCCTCTCCTTATAATTGAAGTGTAAATCAGCCAATCATTGTGCTCTCCCACGTGATTCGCTATTACAATCTTTCGCTTCTTTTTGTTACAGAGCAGGCGTTTTGGAATTACACTGTGCAAATTTTGCCCACAATTAGGAATTACATTCTTCTTCCTTTCTTGGTCACTGTTTCAAGCCTCGATCACACTTATTATTGAGTAGATTTTTAAAGGGGTTCTACATGGAAAAATAGTGTATACGCACCTAAGCAGCATGAATCCACATATCTGCTGTTTTATAAACCTTGTAAGTGCATGCATATTTTTGGTTTTGTGCACACATTTTATTGGCGCAAATAAAGGGACAGCCTAGGATTGTTCCAGGGCAGGGTCAAAAAGTACACAAGGAAATTGCGATTTTATAAGAGATATATATATATATGTATAAATTATCAAACTTATTTGTACAATTTTATACTTGCTGATTGACTAGCGCAAGTGAAATTGGACGTGTCTGTTGTCTTCAGTTTTTGGGTGGGAGATCTGGATGAAGTGAGACAGGGTCTAGGTGAACTGGAGATGCACTGGGTCAACTGGCGGAGGTCTCAGCAAATTGGTGATTTCAAGTACGCACACAGGTAAGTATTTTCAAAATGGTATACGACGTGCATACTTTATAAAATACCTGCTTCTGTGTATAAATCGGAGATTTACACACGCACCTTGTATTTTTTGGCCGTTATAATATACAAGCATATGGTTATAAAATAAGTAGGGAGTGTAAGCACGTTCTTGCTCTGGAAATATTTGTGCTTACTGAAGCATACTCACATACTTTCAGAGCAGAACCACGTAGTATTTTATAAACACCGCACTTCCCATTGCACAGCTTATATAATACTAGCTTAAATCTTCGTGTATCCACTTAAGTGTGCAAATGCAGTACCGCAAACAGATTTGAACGTTAAGCTTCCTCTGAATCTGACACTTTCTCCTGTTTGTTCCGAATTATCCTTTCTTGACTCCTGCAAAATACCTTTTAGAACACTCCAAATACTTCCTGACTATCCCCTTCTATTAGGATTTACTGTCATTTGAAAATGACAAGGAAACAACACATTTTTTTGTTTTGTGCTTTGAATTGGAAATAAGACAAAAAAATTAAATGTCACTTTGTTTCTTTGCTGTTTTAGTATGTGCTAACTAGTTTACCACATAGATTTGATACCTGCTAAACATACCTGGGAACTCTCGGATTTGGCCCGGAGACTCCGGAATTCTAAAAGAATTACCGGGTCTCCGGGCCAATACTGGAAATCTCCGGGTGCTGCAGCAAAACCAATCTGCTTGGACCCGGAAAGAAGAAAGGATCGTCATTGCTCTCGCGCGGCTGAAAAAGGAGGAACTCGACAGTGATTTCTACCATCTCCGGACCTTTTTAACTCTTAACTTCGCTTCCTCGTGACACCACCTGCTCCTGCACAGCCTGCTTCCTGTATCCAGCCACTTGCCCGCCCCATCCTGTTTGCCTTGGCCAATCGACATTGCGATTTCCTGCCCGTGCATCAATCGAGGAATAAGAAACAGGCTGCGTCCACTTCCACAGCACAGGAGGAGAAGGAAGAAGCAGCTGCTGCTCCAGGAGCCCGAGTTAGAGTCTGCTATTGCTAGTGTGTTTTGAAAGGCAGGGGGAGAGAGAATGAATGAGCATGTCTGAGAAAGTGAGTGAGCGTGTATTTGTGTAGGAAAAAGAGATCTGAGAGTGTATGTAGGTGAGTAGGAGAGAGCTGAGTGCAAGTAAGCATGGGTGTGAAAGTGAGTGGGCATGTGTGTATGGAAGAGGGAGAGACATGAGTGAGTGAGTGTGTATTTGTGAAGGAAGAAGAGATCTGAGAGTGTATGTAGGTGAGTAGGAGAGCTGAGTGCGAGTGAGCATGGGTGTGAAAGTGAGTGGGCATGTGTGTATGGAGGGAGAGATGTGAGTGAGTGAGTGTGTATTTATGTAGGAAGAAGAGATCTGAGAGTGTATGTAGGTGAGTAGGAGAGAGCTGAGTGCAAGTAAGCATGGGTGTGAAAGTGAGTGGGCATGTGTGAATGGAAGAGGGAGCGACGTGAGTGAGTGAGTGTGTGTGTTGGTGGGAGAATGGCAGAATGAAAGGTGTAAATGGACATGTGAGAATGTGAGAGAATGAGCAGTGAAAGTAAGTGTGAACATGTAAGAGTGTTTATGAGAGCAAATTTGTGAGCATCCGGTCCCACTGTGCAGTTGCCCTCCCCCCCACTAATCCATGCTAATCTCAGGGTGACTGGAAGTCAGAAGTTCCCAGGTTTGCTGCTAAAGCCATTGGAGGAATAGCCTAATAGTTAGGACAGTGGGTTATACTAGAAATGCCAGGCTTCAAATCCCACTGCCACACCTTGCGCCCTTGGGTAAGTCACTTTACTCTCTGTTGCTTCAGGTACAAACTTACAGGTAGATTTTAAATAGGCCCCGTGCATAAAATCCGGCCTTTACACGCGTGGCCGGGCCTAGCACACGCCCAGCCTATTTTCAAAAAGGCCCGGCCACGCGCGTAAAGGGCCGGTACGCGCATAAGTGCCAGCCTTCCTGCAAGGGGCGGGATGGGGGGACGTGGAAGGGCGGGGTGGGGGCGCGGGCCGGGACAGAGCCATTGATCACTGTCCCTGAGCCTCGCGCGCCAGCCGTCTGCCAGCGCGGCCCTGAAGTAAGTCGGAAGACCAAAAAAAAAAGGTAGGATTTAGGGGTTAGGGAAGTTCCCTTGGACTGGGAGGGAACTGGGGAAGGCCGGGATGCATCGCCGCGCGACATTTGCTGAAGTCTAACCACCCTTGCGCGCGCCGCTCTCACATACGCACGTGGATTACGAAATCTGGCTCGCATATGCGCGCGGCCTGACGATTTTATAACACGCGCGCACTGAATATAATCTGCTTTAAAGTGCTAATATGTGGAACATAAACCAAATAAATAAATGCAAAAATAAAACAAAAGTGTTTTCACTTCTCACAGCCTACAATATTCAGTGAAGAAGTATGTGGTGTTCTGCGGAAATCCAGTCACATTGCGGCTTTTATAGCAAGGACCAGACATTGGATGCAGTCCCTGAAAAAACATTTTCTTTTCCAAGACAGAAAACCATTCTTGTCCACATCTTTCAACAACTAATTCATCAAGAATGAAATTTTAATTTATGTCGGTAGTACAATTAGTTGCCTGTAAGGCTTGAAAAGGAAAGGTATTAATGAGGAGGAGCCAGGTCAAAGTTTATGACCCAGTCTTGACATACACCTACTTGTTTCTGTCTAAAACGTGCAATAAAAATACCGAATGTCAAAGCTGACATCCAGCTCACTGTAATTACTGCCGTGCTCAAAGTTTTTACAGCAGCTGAGCAGGTTTCTTCTTCCAAAATGTGCGAAATACGGACACGCATCGCTTTACCACGAGTCTCTCTCACGGGTTGTGGTTTATTTTGATTTGTCTTTTGCGTTTCAGTCTTCTTCTGGTCATTTCGTGTCTCACAAATGCATGTCCGCACCTGTACCATCAGCGTTCCTGCCTGCGTCGTGCACGTCACGCCAGCCACCGCTTAAAGACACTGTAGTTATGGCTGCTATTTTCAAAATCAGCAAACTGGACAAGTGTGTGTCAGCAAAACAAAACTGCTGTCTGAAAGTCAGTCTGAAAACTGTCGATCAAAGTTCATTAATGGATCTTCTTTTTCACTTTGTCTTAAAAATGGGGGGACACCGGATATAATAGTAGCCATGTAAAATGCTATTGATCATTCAGATATTGAACACATCAGCTATAAAATTTAATAAACTGAAGAGTCCATTCTTACATGCTTTACCCCATTTTATGCCCACAAAATAACATTTTAAATACTATTGTTTGAATTTACATTTTCAGAGGTAGCGTGTGTACACACGTTTATATATTTCCTGATTTCTTAAAACATTTACACACAGAAAATACCTTGTGCAGTTGCTCAACCGAGCACGCACCACCAGTGAGTAAAAAAAAAGTTGTGAAAAGGAGGAAAAAGGGACTTCAGGTGTTAGGTAAAAGGCCTTTGAAGATTGCCCTCATAACAACAGAGTCTTCAGTGAATACACTAGGAATGCGTGCAAAAAAATTAAAGTCGAGGGTAGGAAATTCAATAAATCAAGAAACAACAAACCTTCCCTCAAAAATACAAAAAAACAAAACAAAAAATATATATATATATATATAAGTGAACTAGGAATATTTTTTTTTTAAATATTTAAGTGGAGAAGGCATAACAATAGGTTAAATGCTGCACTATTGTCTGTAACTTCCATAGGCCTGAATATCAATTTAATCATTGAGTTTATGCCTCCAACCATCGGCCTCTTCATATAGAAGACTGACAATGATGCTATGCCAGTTCTCTCTGCTTCCCCTCTCCTCTCTTTCTTTCACCCATGTTTCCAGATCTTGATCATTTTATGTGCCAGAATAAACTCCCTTAAAGTGTTCCAATTGTGGTGAAATTTAGCTGATCTTACGCCCAGTTCCAGTCTCCCTTAGGGCCTGAGCACTCAGGGGGCAATTTTCAGAAACTGTGCGTATACATGTAAAGTCTACGGATATTTTTATCCCAGTCTCACTCCTTGTGTCCGTCAATTCACCCTCCATTGCCTCAGGTACAAACTCAGGCCTGGATTTATTGCAATTTGTGCTAATGAGAGAGAGAGAGAGAGAGAGGAGCACTGGATAGCCCGCGCCATTTTTAAAGATGGCGCCGGCCATCCAGGTCTCCCTCCATGTGACAGGTACCGGCCAATGGCATGGATACCCTGTCACATGGTAAGGGCAAAGGGCCATCAGCACCATTTTGATTAGTGGCAGCCGACAACCCGGGAGCAGGAGATCACTCCCGGGACCCCCACTGGACCACCAGGTACCTGTAAAAAGTTTTGGGGAGGTCGGGAGGGTGGGGGAAGCTAAGGGATTAGTTTTAAAGGGTCGGGGTGGATTTAGGGATTATTTTTGGGTGCCGTTTTTCCCGCCCTGCCCCAAAACGATAAGAGAACCATCACGAATAATTTAGTGGGGTTTTCCTATTGGTTTTGGGGAGCCCCCGATTTCTGACGACTTTGAAAATATTGTACGATATTTCCAATCGTCAGAAATACGATTCACATCCCTACTAGACACCGATGCCTCCCCCATTGTAGAAACCATAGCTAAGTATATAAACTTGGATTCCCCAGCTATGATCTTAGGGGATTTCAACCTCCACGTTGATTCAACCCCATTCTCTATCAACTGCGATGCATTTTTCACCTCTCTCACGGCCATGGGCTTCAAATTATCAACAAGCCCACCCATAAAGCTGGCCATACCCTAGACCTTATTTTCATAAACTCTGGCTTCACACACTCTACCCCTCCCGAATGCGTCCCAGTCCCCTGGTCAGACCATTCACTGATTTCCACCACCCTCACGATGAAAGAAAGTCCTACTTTTCATCCCCCCCAATCTACATTTCACTACAGGAGATCGTGCACCCCTGATGTCCTCAGCGAACACCTAGCCAAAGAACTTCTTAATCTAGATGTCTCAAACCCCAGCTTGGCTCTACTCTCATGGCACAGCATCACAGAATCGGTAGCTAACAAATTATGCCCTATGTCAGCCAAAAAAATCAGTCTGGCATCAAACAGAAAACAACCGTGGTTCTCCAATGAACTCCGAAAATTTAAACAAAACCTTAGACAGAAAGAGAACAAATGGTGCAAGGCCCCCTGCCCCAACATGCTAGCTGCCTACAAATCAGCCCTCTACTTCTACAGGAACTCCACCCTACGAACAAAAAGAGATTTTTACGCTCACAGAATTCACACCTCGTATTCGATGCCAAGGCCCTATTCTCCTATGTATCTGATCTCACAAAAACCACTACCCCATCCATCCCGGACGAACAAGCACAATCTAAGGCCAACAAACTTGCAACCTTCTTCCAGAGCAAAATCTCCAACCTTTTAACACTCCTGCCCCCCAGCTCTACTTCAACTCCTTTCTCCATCTCCTCTTCCTCAAATACAGGAGCCTCACTTGAATCATTTGAACCTACATCCGCCCTGGAGATTAAATCCCTAATAAAGAGAATGAAACCCTCTACCCATCCTTACGACCAAATCCTGACTAAACTATTCCTATCGGTGCCGGAAACCATCTCCAAGCATCTGGCTGATATCATAAATTGCTTGCTATCACAAGGAATCTTCCCTGATGTTCTAAAACTCACCACTCTCAAACCCCTTCTTAAGAAACCGAACCTAGACCCCAGGGAACCCAATAATTTCCGTCCCATATCCAGTCTGCCTTTTGTCGCCAAGATTATGGAAAAACTAGTCAATACCCAACTATCAGATTATCTCAAAGACCATAAAATACTCCACCCAACTCAATACGGATTCCGCAAATCGCTAAGTACCGAAACCCTCCTCATTTCCCTCACAGACCACTTCAACATGGGCTTGGACACAGGACACTCCTTCCTACTAGTATTTCTTGACATCTCGGCGGCTTTTGACACAGTGAACCACTCCATTCTCCTAAATCAACTATCCGACATTGGGATAACAGGAACGGCCTTCAGATGGTTTGATTCTTTTCTCAGTAATAGAGGCTATAAAGTCAAAATCAACAACAAAGAGTCCCCCACATCAATTCTTCACTAGGAGTACCTCAGGGCTCTTCCCTGTCCCCCACTCTCTTCAATATCTACCTCCTTCCCCTCTGCCAGCTGCTAACAAACCTAAAACTAAAACACTATCTTTACGCCGATGACGTACAAATCCTGATCCCTATAACTGAATCCCTTATGAAAACACTTAAGTTCTGGGACATCTGCTAAGATGGAACTCCTCCTTATATCTCTTGACTACAGTGATATCCTTCAGCTGACCCACCCCAACACCCTGGTCACCCAAGCAAGAGATCTTGGAGTTATAATTGACAACCATCTGAATTTAAAGAACATAAGAACATAAGAAAATGCCATACTGGGTCAGACCAAGGGTCCATCAAGCCCAGCCCAATCCAGGCCATAAGAACCTGGCAAGTACCCAAAAACTAAGTGTATTCCATGTTACCATTGGTAATGGCAGTGGCTATTCTCGAAGTGAACTTAATAGCAGGTAATGGACTTCTCCTCCAAGAACTTATCCAATCCTTTTTTAAACACAGCTATACTAACTACACTAACCACATCCTCTGGCAACAAATTCCAGAGTTTAATTGTGCGTTGAGTAAAAAAGAACTTTCTCCGATTAGTTTTAAATGTGCCCCATGCTAACTTTATGGAATGCCCCCTAGTCTTTCTATTATCCAAAAGAGTAAATAACCGATTCACATCTATCATATCCCCCCTCAGCCGTCTCTTCTCCAAGCTGAAAAGTCCTAACCTCTTTAGTCTTTCCTCATAGGGGAGCTGTTCCATTCCCCTTATCATTTTGGTAGCCCTTCTTCATCGCAATTATATCTTTTTTGAGATGCGGCGACCAGAATTGTACACAGTATTCAAGGTGCAGTCTCACCATGGAGCGATACAGAGGCATTATGACATTTTCCGTTTTATTCACCATTCCCTTTCTAATAATTCCCAACATTCTGTTTGCTTTTTTGACTGCCGCAGCACACTGAACTGACGATTTCAATGTGTTATCCACTATGACGCCTAGATCTCTTTCTTGGGTTGTAGCACCTAATATGGAACCTAACATTGTGTAATTGTGTCGGATAATATGGAACCTAACATTGTGTAATTGTGTCGGATAGTCTATTATCAAAACCCAACCTCTAGCCTATATTAGGCACCGCTCATGTTAATTATGTTATTACCCCCATATATCTTAATTATGTTATTACCCCCATATATCTTAATCCAAGTTAATTCGACCTGTTCATTGTAAGACATTTACTTGTCATTGTTGTTATTGTTTAAAATGTAAACCGAATTGATCAATAATTTTGTTATTGGAAAGTCGGTATAGAAAAATGCTAAATAAATAAATAAATAATTATAGCATGGGTTATTTTTCCCTATATGCATCACCTTGCACTTATCCACATTAAATTTCATCTGCCATTTGGATGCCCAATTTTCCAGTCTCAAAGCTTTAAAATCCTAGACAAGTCCCTCACCATCATTCACAAAACCATTCACAACCAGATCCCCATCGATCTTCAATGCCCACTCAGACTCCACACCTCTTCAAGACCTATCAGAGAAGCTTACAAAGGATCTCTGCAAGCCCCTCCAACCAAATCCACCTTTCATTCAGCCACCAGAGAACGGGCCTTCTCGACAGCGGGGCCAGCCATCTAGAATGCTATTCCCCCTGATCTCAGACAAGAACTCTGCCTGTTGATGTTCATGAAAAACTCAAGACCTGGCTGTTTCAACAAGCCTTCCCTTAACTCAGGCCCCTCAGCTATAGTCCCCATGCCTCTTCTCTTCATTCCCATCCTCTAGCCTTTATGGATCCACAGTGTTTATCCCATGCCCTTTTGAAATCCTTCACAGTTTTAGTCTTCACCACTTCCTCCAGAAGGGCATTCCAGACATCCACCACCCTCTCCGTGAAGAAATACTTCCTGACATTGGTTCTGAGTCTTCCTCCCTGGAGTTTCAAATTGTGACCCCTAGTTCTACTGATTTTTTTCCAATGGAAAAAGTTTGTTGTTGACCATGAATCATTAAAATCTTTCAAGTATCTGAAATTCTGTATCATATCAACCCTGCTCCTCCTCTCCTCCAGGGTATACATATTTAGGTTCTTCAGTCTCTTAGCAGGATAAGTCTACCTGGATATGTTTAGACCTGCTCTATGGTGCATCCAAACTTACACGGATACTTTTGCGGCTAACTCCGAATATCAGTAGTCGCTCTGCCTCTGATCTGCCCAGTACATGACATCTTGTTGTGCATGTAACTTTTAGCTGAATAAGGGACTTATGCAGCTAAACAGCAGCCACAGAGTGTAGGCATATATTCAGCGGCCTTTACTTAGCCACATAAGTCCCGCTAAATAATACTGAATGCGCTTTGAATGTGGGGCCCTTTCTATTTAAGAAATGCAGTTATTCTATTTCCTCCTGTTTTCCTCCATCTTTTCCCATAATTCCCTCCTCCTCACCTTTTCCTCCCCACCTTCCAGAGAACATTAACTAATCCAGCCCAAAACCTCCTACCTATCAGGGCTTTTATAAGCACTGGTGCAAACCTACTTAAACTCTCTCAATTTTAAAGAAATATTTTCAAAATCCTCTGGAAAATTGTTAATATCTTTAAGCTTGCCAAACACTCCCCATAGCTGGCAGTAACATACAAAAGAACCAGCCATTCTTTATACATATTTGCAAGTACAATTTTCCAATTTCTGAGGATTATTTTTTATGCTAGAAATAATATTATTCTATTTGATGTATTTTTACCAGGATTCTCTAGTAAATCTATTAACAACAGCTTCTAACAGGACCCGACCAGCGTTGAGTTTCTGTTGATGTCTAAAACGTGTTGCCAGAAGTCATGTATTGAAAGATAATGCCTAATCATATGAAACAGACGTTCCTCCCTGTGACCCATCTTCCCAGTACAAAGCTAGGAATTATTTTCTATCTGTCCTACTAAGCTGATCTGGATCCCAGTAAACTCTGTGCAAGAATTTCCACAGTATCACTCTAGTATCCCTTTAAGAAATGGGAAACTTGTGTAAGGCCCCATTGGGAACCCTACCAAGGGTTGTACTATGCAGTATAAGCCAGTGAAATGTACATCTGTCCACAGAACCCAAACTGGAGGTTGCTGCAATGGTGCAATCCAACTTTAATATTAGTGAGGTTTTGGGAGTTGCAGGAAGCAGTTTTGAGTTGGGGTTTGAGAGAGTAAGAGATGTTTATCTTCCTCTCCCCTACATTAGATCTGCAGGCCAAGCACCTTGATGTTCTTCCAGAGAATAGCTGCTAGCCCATGGCTAAAGATTGGGAACTAGGTCTCCTAGGGAAAGAGAAAATAGGTTGCTGGATATCTGGAGAAAAGCCTCCAATCCTCTGGGTTCTTATCCCTTGTGGGAAGGAGCCTGATAGCATTTTTTGTTTTGGAAGGAAGGAGTTTTGTTTTCTTGTAACTGGAGTTTAACCTGGGTGTTGAAAGCATTGAAGTCTACTCCTGTGTCTCACAGCTTGAGGAACTCAGAAGAGTGGATGCTCCCTCAGTGCCGCTTGGGAGTAGAGGAAGATAGAGCTAGCCATTTGGTGCTCACCCAGAGAAGAGAGCAGAGGTAGTGCCAACATGGTACATTGAGGAGAGGAGAAGAGTAATGGATTCCAGTGCAATGGGGAATCCTTCTCAGATAGGAAGAGCCTTACCACCTACTCAACCCTAAAATCCCAAAGGGAACATAGGAGACCTCAGGGAGAGATGTGGAGAAATACGGAATCGCCAATGGATTGTTCCATATATGTGTTACGGGTGACACAAGGAAGATATGCACAATCTGCCAAATTGTTTGTACTAAAGAAATAAAGTACTTTATACTGGAACACCAGCAGTGTAAAAACCCATTATTTATTGGCAATCAACACCTTGGATCCTAAAGGTAAATCCATCCTTCATCGGAGAATTAGCACTGGGAGCGTCAGAGACTCAGCTCCAGTATTGAGCGTGAGCCCCTCATCCTTAAAAGATGAGCCTAGGAAGGGGTTACATTTGAAAGGGTGCTCCCATCCCTTCTACACTTGTCTATTTTCAAACCCTACAGTCTGAAAAAAAAAATGCAAAACTAAAAAATACGGTAACTGGATAAAATGTCCATTTCCATGCTTCACAATACAATAGAGTATAAAGTTAAATGAGAGAGCAATATAATATTAAAGGAAATAAGCAAGTCAAAACAAAATTTAAGAAAATGTAAAAAGAGATAAATGTATTTATAGAGCTTCTAGTACACAACTGAAGTATTTTGACATGTGCAAATTAATTGTATAGAGCCAAAATAAGAACCTTTTTGTAGCCCTGTTAATAATAATGTGGGAAGATAAGTCTGTCAACTGGCAGTACATGTGCTGAGAAAAGCATGCATTCCTGCAAATAATAACCATGAAATGGATTTGGTGGATGGAGGCCACTGAATTAGAGATGGGTGAAACAGCCGTGACCTGGCTCAGATACCAGCTTGGATTAGCTCATGGTTTTGTCCAGTTTTCCAAGTCATTTCTAGCTTGGTTTGCTTTGAAATCTACATTTTCTGGGATGATTTGGATTGGCCTATCTTGTATTATCTCCGATTTTTCATAAAAGCTAGCTTGGAAGGGTTTGGGGAGAGATGGCAGGAAACAGGAGCTGCCTCATTTCAAATGCAAATTCTGATTAGCCCTGTCTGCTAGCTGAGGTACGAGCAGGAATAATTTTCTTTGGTCCAAGCACTTTTTCGACCTAATCATCATCTCCTGGCAGCTTCTGTACTGTACTTAGACAGCAAGTGAGTGCTTGACTCGTGAGTCACCCTTGTCCAGATTCATGAACTGGGCCACAAATAGAAATCTGAGCCCAAGTCAGAGTTGGCTCGTATTTTGGAAAACTGGACAAATTGTGAACTTCTGATTACTGCTCATATTAAATCAAAACTAGTTCAACATCAAATCTTTTTGGAATAATTACAGTCTGTCATCTCTAGTGTTCCATTGCTAATTGCTTATTTTTGGATTAGCCATTTCTTTCCGATCTCTGCTAAATTTTAGAAAATATACACTCCACAGGTAAACTTTTAAAGGAATTACACATATAAATGTAACGTACAGGGTGGCCCATGGAAAGGTAGCCCTCCTCCAATACCAGTGCCACGCAGGCAGGCTACCTTTCCATGGGCTGCCCTGTACTATCGTAGCAACTTTCAAAAGCCATTTACACGTGTTAAGTGCATTGAACTATTGACAATTCAATAGCATTTAGAGAGTAATTTTCAAAGGAAAATGTAAATGTAATGTACCATCATAGCAATTTTCAGAAGTCCATGTACCTATGTTAATGTGAATAAAACCTCTGGACAATTCAATAGTAATTATTGTAAGAATTTTCAAAGGCTATGCTGCTAATATCCCTGTAGAAATTGCTACTTTCTTGGCTAAGTCTTATCCATCTAATTTTAGACCTGCTATTGAGCAGGTCTACCTTAGCCAGATAAGTTATCCGTCTAAGGATGTAGTGCCACCCTGATCTGCCCATTGCCGCTAGCTAGTTAAATGAGTCCTACTTATCTGGTTATCTGGCATCTGAATATCGAGCTCAGAATGGGAGAAAAAGCTTAGTAAATCAGGCTCTAGGTGTTGTACCTGAAGCAATGGAGGGAACACAAAGAGTGTCACATGGTTATTTAAGAAATTAATTTATTGTTTGTTGTACTACACATTAAGCTTCCCCCCCCCCCCCCCATGAAAAGTAAAATAAAAATAAAGAGATTAATATTGAAAGATTTGTCCAGGTAAATTTGGGAGTTAGCTGGACAAATCTTTGGGGTTAAAATCCCCTCCACCTCCTCAATCAGGGGGTTAATTTTATGCAGGCAAATCTTTGCCTACCCAAAGTTTATCTGCATATAAAGAGACAGGTCTGAAGGCATTCCTGGAGACCACCAAAAACGGATCCATTTAGTGCTGATATTCAGCACCGGCTACATAACGTTAGGTGGACAAGTCTGGTCACAGTAAAGATCTGGGATAAAGTTATCTGGATCACCTTTTCCAGGTATATTCTTTCCTGCTAAAGCAGCTGGCAAAAGAGTCTCTTGGCCCGCCCCAGCAAGAGAGACCCCAGCATACATTTCTGTGGCACCCGAGTCTGCAGGCCGGCCACACATAGCCCACAACCAGTGTGCCCAGGGAATGTGTCTTCTCAATGGCAGGGGACGTCGTGAGCCCGTGCCATTCAAGGTTAGTACCAGCTGATGGAAAAGCTGTGTGTCTTTGGGTTTCCAGAATTTCCATGTGGGAGGCAACAATATGACTAAAAGCACCTTAAAGATCTTGCAGCTGTTCTGCCCACCTGCCAAGCCTTAGATATACCACTTTAGGGTTCTTACTGCCACTCTGCCTACCTGCCTGCCATGCCAAGATAAACCACCTTAGAAGTCTTACTACTGTTCTACCTACTTACCATGGTCCTGATATACCATCTCAGGAACTTGCTGCTGCTGTGCCTGCCTGCCATGCCCCTGCTATACCACGTTAGGAGTCTCTCTACTGCCGCGTTGTCTACCTGTTATCCCTCAGATGTACCACCTTAGTGTTCTTGATGCTACCACTCTGCCTACCTGCTATGACCCAGATAAGAACATAAGAACATAAGAAATTGCCAGGCTGGGACAGACCAAGGGTCCATCAAGCCCAGCATCCTGTTTCCAACAGAGGCCAAACCAGGCCACAAGAACCTGGCAATTACCCAAACACTAAGAAGAACCCATGCTACTGATGCAATTAATAGCAGTGGCTATTCCCTAAGTATAATTGATTAATAGCCATTAATGGACTTCTCCTCCAAGAACTTATCCAAACCTTTTTTGAACCCAGCTACACTAACTGCACTAACCACCTCCTCTGGCAACAAATTCCAGAGCTTTATTGTGCGTTGAGTGAAAAAGAATTTTCTCCGATTAGTCTTAAATGTGCTACATGCTAACTTCATGGAATGCCCCCTAGTCCTTCTATGATTCGAAAGTGTAAATAACCGAGTCACATCTACTCGTTTAAGACCTCTCATGATCTTAAAGACCTCTATCATATCCCCTCCCACCTTAGGGGGTCTTACTACCATTCTGTCACTCTACTTATTTGCCATGCCCTCTTAGGGGCTTTGCTGCTTCTACTCTGCCTGTCATGCCACACTTTAGAGGTCTTACTGTACTCTGCCTACCTGCCATCACTCAGATGTACCACCTTAGTGATCTTGCTACTACTCTGCCTACCTGCCTTGCTCCTGATATACCACCTTGGGGGTCATGTTGTTAATATGCCTACCAGTCATGCCTAGTTTTGATGCATCAGTGTTGTGTGCCATTTAGATTTCAGCCCTTGTTCTCTCACTTTGTTTGTTTTTTAGTTATACTGGGGTATTTTTTCCCTAGAAAAAATATGAATGAAGAAAAATATATCCTCCTATCCCATCTCTTTTAAAGTTTTTCATCTTGTTGCCAAGTCCTATCTAGGTGTTTTTGTTGTTTGTGATTCATCATGCTTGGGGATTTAGATGTTTGTAATGGATTGCAAGTCATGCCTTGAGAGTTTAGACACCTGTATAATATTTGAGATGGAACAGACTCCATGCCTTGGGTTTTAGACACCTGTTCTCTGCACTGTTGATCTTGGGAGCTTTGATACCTTTGTGCCATCTGCAATTCTCCGCACTGTATGCCTTGGGGGCTTTTATGCTAGCTGAAATTCCCTGCACTGTATGTCTAGGGGCTTTTATGCTTTTATGGTCGCTGCAATTCCCTATGTCTAGGGGCTTTGATGCTGGTGAGAGGAACCATGCAATGAGATTGAAAGAGGGTAGATTCAGAAGTAATCTTAGGAAATGGTGGTGGTTGCATGGAACAGCCTCCCAGTGGAGCTGGGGTAGAGACAAAAACAGTATCAGAAATCAAGAAAGCATGTGATAAATACAAGGGATCTCTAAGGAATTGATGGAAATTATAATGTTAAATTAATTAGACAGGTGGGCAGACTAGATGCGCCATATGGTCTTTTTCTTGCATCATGTTTCTATGCCTATGTACTGTCTGCAATTGCTCACACTTTACATGTTGGAGGGCTTTGACACCTTTGTGCTGTTTGAGATTCTCCGCACCTTGTGCCTTGAGTACTTTGATGATTTTTAGCTGTCTGCAATTTCCACACTGTGCACTTTGGGAGCTTTGATGCTTTTGTGCTGTCTGCAATTCTCCACAATGTACACTATTTATTTATTTACTTATTTGTGATATTTGTTACCCACATCCTATGAAGTTCAGGGCAGGGTATAATATAACATACATAAAACAATGTTATATTAAATAAATAAGAAAGGGAGGTCATGTGATGCAATGTAAGGGAAAGACGTGATTTCCCTTCGCAGCACCGGCCCTCTGTGATCCAGCCCCATCCACGGCATAATTCCTCGAGGCTTACAGTGGGAGTTCTTGGGAGCTTCATCTGGGGCAGACATATTTCCCGGTAAGCGTGATGGCGTCAAGATTAAATAAAAAAGAAAAGGAGAAAGAAAAGCCATGCACACTGGAAGCACAGCCCAATATGGTACCGGATCCCCAGGCACTGCCGTCCACGGTAGCGATTGCAGAAGTCAAGGCAGCAATTGCTGAAATGTTAGGCCCCGAACTTAAAACAATTTCTGCAAAGCTCACTGAATTTACCACAGCAGTTGTGGGGTATGAGGTTTGGTTTTCAGACCTTGAGCAGTGCATCTCCGACCTCCATGATGGCTGCCTGGTCTCCCAAGATGAAATCGCTGAAATGTTAGGCCCCAAACTTAAAACAATTTCCGCAAAGCTCACTGAATTTACCACGGCGGTTGCAGGGTATGAGGCTCGGTTTTCAGACCTTGAGCAGCGCATCACCGACCTCCATGATGGCTGCCTGGTCTCCCAAGATGAAATCGCTGTGCTCAAAGCGACATTAGAAAAACATTCCGAGCGTTTAGAAGACCTAGAAAATAGGTCATGAAGATCTAGCCTTTGATTTTTGGGGCTCCCAGAGACCTTGGTGGAAAAAGACCTGCCATTCTTTTTGGAAGAATGGTTGCAGGGGCAGCTGAACCTTTCGTGCGCACATGGCCCTCTACGTATCGAGCGAGCGCACCATCTCAGCCCAAAACGCGACTCTGAACTTTGGCCCCACATCGTTATCGCAAAAATTTTCAATTTCGCTCATACGAGCGAAATCTTGCGGGCAACAAGGGCAGGAAAGCCTTTAACCTATAACAACAAGAAAATCTTGGTATTTCAAGATTTTTTGGTGACACTGGCTGCCAAACGCTGCATCATGGCTCCTCTTTGCACTAAGCTAATTGAATCAGGACTCCAAGCAACTGTAGTTTACCCTGCCAGGCTTAGAGTGGTGACTCGGGAGGGTGTTCGCTGGTTCACGGAGGCAGAGGCTGTGAAGGAGTTTATGCACACCTCCTCTTCTATTGCACCGCGAAGTCCCCAGGGGTAAGCAAGGATCCGGACTAATGGAGTATGCGGACTGGCTCCCTGAGGAAGATTTGGCTATATGCTATTCGAGTGGTGAAACACTGCTCAATCCTGCTTTAACTGCTATTCACTGTCATGGGACAGGAGGTCCTGTTCAGTACAAGCCTAGAGTTATTGTCAGGGCCAAGAAGACAATTGCCCTGATACTACGCCAGTTAAATGTTGTGTTACCTTTGTTATATATTAGTTTGCAACAAGGTGAACAGTGCTTGCTCTATGTCTTCAGGCACTCCTGCTGTTGTTTTCACTTACTAACATATTGGTTTTGGATGGGGCTGGAAAGGGGGGGAGGGGAGGGTGGGCAACTATGTGCATGGTGGTGATCTTCATGGTAATGGGAAGAATGGAATGGGGGAGTATGGGGGGAGAGGGGGATGAGGTTGGGATTTCGGAGGCGGGGCAGAGGGGGGGTACTATTTCTATGTTTGATATTCTCCATGCTCGGTAAGACATATGATTCACTGTTCAAAACCTATGTAACTCAGTCACGTGGGGGCCTCTGCTGGGAAGGCTCCTGTGATACCGATGCGTATTACCTGCCCATGTTACATGCTATTCTTGGAAATTGCTCCTGCTAGGGGTACTAGAATTGTATCCTGGAATGTCTGTGGAATATATTCCCCTATTAAACAGTCCAAAATTCTAAGTCACCTCAAGAAGAAACAAGTAGATATTGCCTTTCTTCAGGAGACGCATTTTACTGATAAAGAATATGGCAAGCTTTGTAGAAGCTGGGTAGAAGATGTCTACTTTGCTTCCGCATCTTCTAAATCTGCTGGTGTGGCCATCTTATTCGCTAAACAACTATCTTTTAAAATCCAAAAAGAGATTAAAGATCCCCAAGGGTGCTATCTTCTTTTAGTTACTCAGATATATGATGTTCAGTTGGTACTGTGCAATGTGTATGCACCTAATACTTGATGATTTAATTATTAAGGGGGATATTTTAATGCTATCAGAAATTTGCAATTAGATAAATCTAAAGTCACCCCTAGAGATATGGGAGCCAGTAAAGGCTTGCTACGACTCGAACAGTCCCTACACCTTGTAGATGCATGGCGTACACTTCACGCTGCCGAACAAGATTTTACACATTTATCTCATGCCCATGATACGTGGTCTCGATTAGACTATTTATTTGTCAGTGGCCCCTTGTTTTAAAAGATTGGTGATGCGTGAGTAGGTGACATCCTGTTATCAGATCACACCCCAATATGGTTGGACATACAACTTTCCTCTACTCAATCCCCACATCGCTTCTGGCGATACCCATATTTTTTGGCAGATGATCCTAAATTTCAAGATTACTTACGATCCAGATGGAAAGACTATGCAAGTGTTAATGAGGAACATGCGTCCGATCCAGTACTTTTTTGGTATACTGTAAAGGCTGTCCTAAGGGGCGACATCATCTCCTATGTGGCTTATAGATGAAAAACACTCAATAAGCATCTTCTTGCCTTAAGCAGTCAACTGAGCGACGCTTGGGGTAAATTGGCTTATTCGAACCTCCCTGCCGACAGAGACAATTACCGGACGATTCAAGGGGCTGTTAATTCTTTGCTAAAAAGAGTCTTCTATATTATCAGTTTTGCCTACATCAATTTGGTAATAAATCTGGGAAACTTTTGAATAATTTGATTAAAGCAGCTCGACACTCCCATCATATCACTGCCATCCGATCTGCTGGGGGCAATTTAATTACTGACACTAAGGGGATTCTTTCTCAATTCCATCATTTTTTTCCCCACACTCTGTACAGCTGAGGGCTGGAACCAAGAAGCCTGTGAGCAGTTCTGTGCTAAGTTTACTTTACAGAGTCTTACTGTGGCACAAAAGATGTGGCTCAACAGGCCCCTGGGAGGTGAGGAAGTACAGTTAGCTATCTGGCAAGCAAAACGCTTTAAGGCCCCTGGCCCAGACGGCTTCACTGTGGAGTTTTATAAATGCCTACAGGACCTGGTAGATCCTTTGCTAGCTCGTACCTTTTCATATTTAATAGTCATAGGTGAATATCCTCTTCATGTCAATAGGGCCAATGTCACCCTCATCGCCAAGCCTCACTTGCTGGCTTCATAAAGGCCAATTTCTCTGCTCAATGCTGATCAAAAACTTCTGGCAAAAATTTTGGTGGATCAACTGGCTGAGGTGATCCCAGCCTTGATTGGCTCCAATCAATAGACTAAACATAAAGCATGAAAACTGCAAATTGCCAAAAATGGCCATCCATTGGTTAGAAATAAGGGACACTGTAAACCTTTGTGCTGTTTGTGATTCCCTACACTGTGCCTTATGGGTCAGTGCTAATCAGCATGTATTAGCTCTACAAATCAATCACCAGAGTTATACAAGAAATGGGATGTAACCATAACTGATTTAGTAAGCCATTCTTAGTTTCACTATAATAGCCATGTGTCCAGTTTGAGAGAAGTATATGCTAATTTATTGGTAGAATCAACCACATTCCTCCTTCTGAGGCAGACATCCCCCACTTCAGCTGTCTCTGAGCTTTTGTCCAAATCCCATTCCCTTATGGTACTTGCCAGCTCTTGGTCTTGCCCTGGTCATCCATTGCTTTGCACACCTATTGCACCAATCCTCAGACCCTTCATACCACTCCAGGTACTGCTTCATCTTTACAGTTTAACAGAAGCAAATGCTTTTGGTAGGATCAATCACATTCCTCCTACTGAGACAGGCATCTCCAACTCTGGCTGTCTTCAAGCTTCTGTCCAAATCCCCCTTCCCTTATGGCACTTGATGACTTTTGGTCTTGCCCTGGCCATCTGTTGGTTTGCACGCGTGCTGCACCACTCCTTGGGCTTTTGATATCATTTTTCCCCCACCTCAGCCCTCAAGGTACAATTTGGGAGTTTTGTGACTACTCTTCATGCTACGTTGCTCTACTCCTACCATTTCAGTTTTTATTGAATTCCAGAACCACTGCTGCTGCTGCCACTTCAAGCCCGTCTTAGCACCTTAGGGTGCTTCTGCCACTACTCTGGCTATCTACAAGGTTCCTTCCACATCTCCTTCCTCTACAGTTCTTGCCAAATCTTGTTCTTGCTCTGGTCATCAGTTGTTTTACATGCCTGCTGCACCACTCCTTGAACTTTTGATACATTTCTTCCTCTACCACAGCTCTTGAAGTGCACCTTGGGGGTTTTATGGCTACTCTTCTTGCTTTCTTGCTCTGCTGCTGCCATTTCAGATTTTAATAATCACCAGCATCATTGCTGCCGTCGCCACTCCAAGCCAGTCTTGGTAACCTAAGGTGCTTCCTATGCTGCTCCGGTTGTCTACAAGGTTCTTTCCAAATCCCCTTCCTCTATGATACTTGCTGATTCTTGCTCTTGGCCTGGCCATTTGATACTTTACACAGGCTTTACCCACCCAGTTATCTTTAACGGTTTCATAATCTTTTGGACATTTTCTTCAAACTCTGTTCCTTTATGGTTATTGTGATTATTGGTCTTATCCAGTTTTTAGCCTTTGATGGATTATACCACAACAAAAGGAAAGGACTGCAGAAGTGTAGCACTCAGAACCACCAGGACCGTGTTCCTCCATGATTACTGCTTCTAAGGTAATTGAAACAGGATTTGCAAAAACTGGTTCAGAAGAAGAATCATATCCTGGATTCCCTGAATCACAGGATATTAACAAGCTAGTGATTAAAGAGCATTTGGTGCCTCTAGTTCGTAGTGTTTTAGCCTCCAGTGAAGATCAACTCTAAGCCCAAACAACCAGCTCCTTCAGAAATGACATAAGGCCCCCTCCAGCGATTTCCTCTGGCTCTCCCTGCCTAGAGCTTTCAACCAATTTGGTTGTTGCCCTTTGTCCCTCATTTTGGATCCTTGGGGTATTCTTGCTACTCTGGGTGCAGCCCTCATAATGCATTGGGACCTTCATGACACTCTTTCAGTTGCTTTCACCCTCTAACATTGCCTTGGGGAGTTGTCTGCTTCTTTTGGTGCTTTGCTGCCTCTTCATGGTGCCTTGAGCTATTCATGACATAATTGGTGCCATTTTTCCCCTCTCGTACAGCCATTAGGGGTTCATGCCACTGTTATTGGTGCCTTTTCCCCCACTTTTGCAGCCATGGGATAATCTGGCCAGTATTGCTGCTGTTTTGCTCCTCTGACATTGCATTGGAGAACTCCTGCTACTACTGGTACCAGTTTTCCCCAGTGCAGGTCCTTGAGCTCTTTCTGCCGCTTTTGGTACCACGATGACAAAATCTTGATATGTTGCCATGCTGTCATCCTTCTGATGATGTCTACCCACCAGTTTCATTAGAAATAAGAAAATCCCAATTTGGGATCCCAAAATAGGCTGCATTGCTTCCCCATTGACTATAATGGTAAACAAATGAATGAATACAATTTGAAACAAATGTGGTGCCCTACAAAATAAGGGGTCCATTTTAAAAGCAATGCACAGCCATCCACGTGCGTGCGGTTCTTGGGGAAAAGTCAACCTCAGTCCTACATCCCAGCGGGGATGCAGGATCCAAAATCCTCCTCATACTGTTCAGGTCTAAAAAATACTTCTAAAGTTAAAACTGGATCCATCTTCTGCCCTCACTGTCTCTCACAGCAGGATCCATCACCTGTACTTGCCCACCTAGGCTTTAAAGTGGGCTCACAGGTCTTTAGTCTTCTGGTGAGAGCCCTTTCACCCCAAAAGGGTATCAGATGTAAAAATCTCTCTCCTCTGTAAATTAGCAGGCCCTTCTGGCAGGGAGGGTACGATGAGGTGTCATGTCTAACTGAAACTCCCTCTGGGTGAAGCTGGGAGGCCTCACTAGAGTGTAAAACCTAGACATCTTTCCCCTTCCAATGATTGTGCTAAATAGTGTTGAGGCATCCAACCACCGCCCTCCCACAGAAGGGATGGATGGCTCTTTAACAATGTGTTCTCTACAGGGACAGTGACGTCTAGTGGCCAACCCACTGGGGGGATTGCCACACAAATATTATCGGTGAGGTTTTAAAGTCAGCCGGCTGCATGTAACCAGATACATTTAAGCTATTCAGTGGGACTAAATATACCCACTAAATATACGAGACATATAAATATAAATAAATATAAATCCCACTAAATATACGAGACATATAAATATAAATCCCACTAAATATAGGAGACACGTTTTCTGACCTACTTCAGCCAGATAACTTATCTATGAAACAGCCTACTGAATATTGGCCTCCCTATAGTTTTGTACTTTTTGGACTGTTTGCTGATTTTCTATCTTTATCCAAGACTGAGATTCTGTTTTTTGGAATTTTTAATATATTCCTTTTTACTGGTTTGTTTTTTGGTGTGTGAGTCTCTCCTTGAGTTCCCTAGCATTTTTGCTGTTCCCCAAAGAAAAGAACACAAGAAATCCTGTCCCGGTGCTGCAGGCACAAGAGGGAAGGATGGATTGAGGAGAGAGAAAAATAAGATGAGAAGCAGATGGTGAGAGGTAAAAATGAATAAGAGGTGTGGAGTGCTGATAGATGCAGAGAGAAGAGAGATGGCAAAAGAGTTTTAAGACTGTATAACCAGTGGTATAGAAAGAAAGAATAAACGAACCCCAATGAGTGTATTAAATTACTGCCAAAGAGAGCTCTTGCTTCGCTTGTTCATGCATCAGAAATATCAGGGAGAATGTCATTAAGGCATTGTTACCCCTCACAAATACTGAGGTTTTGATTACACTTTGATTTGTCCTTGTAATTTGTGGGATGTGGGATGTACAAAGAGGTTTATTAGACAACATTTGAAGGAACATCATAGTTGTGTGGTGACATCTAAAACATCAGCTCCGGTGGTACAACATTGTGTAGACAATAATCACACTTTTGATCAATTGTGATGGGTGGTCATTGATTTCATACCAGCACCAAGACAGGGCAAGGCCTGGAGTAATACAGTGTTTGTATGTGATAAGAGAGACAGGAAGCCTGTGAGGTTGTGTATGTGTGTATGGGAGTGAGAGAATAAGGGGCCTTCTGTGTTTCTATGTTAGGGAGACAGAGAGGAACCGATGTGAGTGAGACGGAGCCTGTGAGTTTGTAGGTGTATGGGAGAGTGAAAGAGAGAGAGAGAGAGAAGGGGCCGGTGTATATGGAAGTGAGAGAGCAAGGGAGTCTGTGTGTTTGTATGTATGAGAGAGAGGGAGCCAGTGTGTGTGGGAGTGAAGGAGAAAGGGATCCGCTATGTGTGTGTGTGTGTGTGTGTGTGTGTGTGTGAGTGAGAGAGAGAGAGAAAGGAAAGGAGCCTGTATATTTGTATATGAGTGAGAGAGAGAGGGAGCCAAGGTGTGTGAGGGGAAGAGAGAGAGAGAAGGAGGGAACCTTTGAAGTTGTAGATGTATGTGGGACTAAGAGAGAGGGAGCCTGTGAGGTTTTGTGTGCACTTGTGGGAGTGAATGAACAAGAGAGTTGTGAGTGAGAGAGAGAGAGGGAGTCAGTGTGTATGTGTGTGTGTGTGGAAGGGGGAGTGAGAGAGAAAGAGCCTGTGAAGTTATGTTATGTGTGAGTAAGGGGGTGTGTGGGTGTGAGAAAGAGAGGGTTCCTGTGAAGTTTGTGATGAGTGAGAGGGAATGTTTGCGAGTGACAGAAAAAGCCAGTGACAGAGTGTGTGGAGAGAGAGTGAGTTTGTGGGGTGAATGTGAGTGTGAGAGTGAGCACGAAAGAGCATGTGTGTGTGTGTGTGTGTGTGTGTGTGTGTGTGCGCGCGAGAGGAAAATGTTTGTGTACAACAACATTGTTGCACTGCATGCAGAATCTGGCTTGTTTCAGTTTCCAGTTCAGTTTTTGTCTGTACATTTCTATTTATACTTAGACACTTCTGGGCTGATTCAGTAAAGTCCGTGCGAGAGCGGGCGACCGGCCACTCGCCTGTGCGCGCAATACAGTATTCAAATGAGGCCCGGCGGTAGAAACGGGCAAAAGGAGGCGCCAGGGACACTAGCGCGTCCCTAGCGCCTCCTTTTGGCCTGGAGCGGCGGCTGTCAGCGGGTTTGACAGCTGACGCTCAATTTTGCCGGCGTCGGTTCTTGAGCCCACTGACAGCCTCAGGTTCAGAAACCGGACGCCGGCAAAATTGAGCGTCCGGTTTTCGACCCGGTTTTCAGCCGCGGGGGCGAAAGTGGAACTTAAGTACAGAGGTCCGATGACATCATCAAACAGGGACGCCCCCGAGGGTCCCGCCGAAGAGGCTTCAAAGGTGGGTCCGGTGACTCGTGCGCCTAGGAAGTGCCGGCGTCCATGCCGCCACGTGGAGTCCCGAGGAACGCGGCCCGCGCAGCGAGCAGGCCCGGGGAGAGCAGGAGAGCGGTGCAAGATGTGAGTACTCGCGGCCGTAGCCTTCTGCGACCGACAGGCGTAACACTACAACATGGCAATTTATATGAAATCCGGGCCTCTTTTCTGAAGGCCTTTTTGGTTGGCGCAGGCACACAGTGTACCTATAAGTGTAAAAGCTGTGAGTCAGGGCTACACAACTTGGTCCTTGGGGCATAACCAGTCAGGTTTTCAAAATAACCCCAATTGCATATGCACGAGAGAGATCTGTCTGCCTCTGTTGTATGCAAATTTATCTCATGCATATTCATTATGAATATCCTGACAACCTGCCTGGCTAGCTGTAGCCCGAGAACGGGGTTGAGAAGCCCTGTTGTAAGTGACATTTTAACCGCAGAAAACCGTACTTTGAATGTCCTTTTCCAGGTAAAGTCTGTTATTATAACTGCATGATTTAATTTTAATTATGTGTGGCCGGGGCTGGGGAGAGACAGGTAAGAGCCAGGGGCCGTGGGGACACAAGGCTGTAAGGTTTGCCTGGGGGGCCCAATACCCCTTGCAGGAGCCTTGAGCACTTGGCAATCACCCCGTATGGATTTTAGGAGCCGAGCAGATGTGTTAGCAGCAGTAGTACCGAGGCTCTGGGCAGGAAAGGAGAGACGGGGCACCAGCAGCCGTTGGGAGAGGAGTCAGCAGCAGCAGCGGAGGGGAAGGGTGGACAAACCCTCCCCTCCCCCCTTGCACCAACGCTGGGGGGAGGGGAAGGGTGGACAAACCCTCCCCTCCCCCCTTGCACCATCGCTGGGGGAGGGGAGGGGCTTTTAATACCCCTTGCACCAGCCCTGAGGGTTTGTCGTTAGAAGATTGGTGCTGCAGGCTCTGAGGACAAGTATTATCTGCTTCCACATTGCTGGCGAAACACCCTTGAAGAGGCAGACAGAGAAGGAGGCACTGATTCACTAAAGCCTGATAACCTATGTTACCATTAACACAGATCTCCGCTGGTCCCATTGTTTCCGACGGGGCCAATTCATCAAATAATGCTGAAAAAGCATCAGGGCTATTCTGTAGACAAATCAGGGCAGGCTGAGGCTGCCCAAAAAAAAAAAAATAGGATGAGGATGAATCAAGACCATTGTCCCGGCAAAGACCAATTTTATGCATATTGTAATAAAGTTAGCTTTACTATTTGATGGAGGTAGGCATAGCCTACCCAGAGGCCCCTTAGAATACAAGAGGCCATGAAAGGTCGAAAGAGTAGATTTCAGCCAATGCAAAGGGTTCTGAGATCTTAAATTAAAAAAAAAAAACAAACAATTTGCAGCGGAACATAACACTCGCCCCGAGTTTAACCAAAGGAAAGTCACACGCATTCCATCAGCACTGGGGATTAGAGTCAACTCTGTGTCCATCTCATCACCTATCCGAGACACATTAGATGAAGCTGTGGATGCAGTTTTTAGCTCACATCAAAGGAAGTGCTGATATATTTGGAAAGGTAAATCCCTAAGCCTTCTTTGATCCTCCTTCCATTTACAAGCGTACACTGGTATCCTTTAGGTCACAGAGCTGCAATGGTCTTCTCCTTAGCTTACTGCCTGTCTATTAGCTTCTATTGTCCTTTTCAGTGCTTCCTAGGACTAGCGATTGGGCAGAATAATCAAATAAAACAGGCTTGGGTTACACACCCTCTTCTTCTAGGTCTTATTCATATTACTGACAGTGAACGGGGAGACTGAGGGCTGCTGACCTTTATGACCTTGAACTGCCTAGGGACTGTTCTAGTCCCTGCTGATCTGAAGATAACTCATCCCCAACCTGAACATAAGCAGCACCCCCTAAGAGACGATGCCTTCGTAGCGTCATAAATTCAAGTTTTGGGAAGCAGGGTCCCCCTCAGAATATGCGGGGGCAGCTGCAGGTGGGCCCCCATCTTCCCTAGGACCCCCCCACTCCCAGCACCGCTGGGGTTGCTTGGGCAAGATTTACAGCACTGATGCTACGCCCTGCATGGTCCAGGCAGAACTTGCCATCTCTTAAACGTAAAATACCAGATGCATCGTCCTTCAGGTATATTTTTAGCATCAATAAATCTTTTATAAAGCTGTCCAAAAATCTAGATTCGGGGGTGAGGCATCATTGGGATGCTGCATTAAAAAGCAAATACCTCCAAAGCTTGACTACTTCTCTCTAAAATATCAATTCCATTTCGTAGCATGAAAGCTTTTCATCTCAAGGACTTTTTAAAATTACTTTTCAATACCAGAATGCACACCACTGCGGCCTACTATACGCAATGCTACTATATGTTATTTACTCTTAGTAGATTCTAGGTTGCTTTTTCCCGGATTTCCAGTATTCCACAAACAGTTGTAATTCAGTACCTATGACTGCGCAAAAGGAGTTTTCCTTTCTGTACCTATAACAAAGGCTTTTGAAAATTGGGGCAGAGTGACTTTGGAAACCGTGCGTGGTGCTGACTTGGTGTACACCTCAGAACACTGACCACATCTTTACAATTCACTGATCAACAAACATGTAAAAAGCACCATTTCGGGGAGAATATGTGCATGCTTTATTGGTTTTACAAAAGCCTTTCATTCTATTTGCCATTCCAGCCTCAATCTTAAACTAAAACAAATTGAAACTGAGGGGCAAAAAAAAACTCTGATAAATAAATATGTTGCATCTTTAATAAAAAGATTTGAACTTAAATCCATGTACTCGTCGATCAATTAAAAGTAAAACGTTTTTGCAAACATGCAGACAGACAGCTGCAGGCAGGAGCTAGGAGTGAGACAGGGATGTGGCCTGAGCCCCATCCTCTTCAATATCAACATCAATGATCTCCCCACAGTACTGGGGAGATCCTCAGCCACAGGCCTGAAACGAAATGGCTCGATATCAAATGTGCGCTATATGCACAGGGCCGGATTTTAAGAGAAACGTGAGGACATAGATTTGTGCGTGCAACCTGGCCCATGGTGCATATAGCGTATAGCAGATTTTATCCGCGCATGTTATAAAATTATAACATGCGCGGATAAAATCCGGGATCGCCGCGCACAAGGGGGTGCACCCTTGTGCACCTTGCGCACGCCAAGCCCTAGGGGAGCCCCGATGACTTTCCCCATTCCCTCCGAGGCCGCTCTGAAATCGGAGTGACCTCGGAGGGAACTTTCCTTCCGCTCCCCCCACCTTCCCCTCCCTTCCCCTATCTAACCCACCCCCCAGCCCTACCTAAATCCACCCCTATCTTTACTTTCTTAGTTATGCCTGGCAGGCAGGCGTAACTTGCGCGCACTGGCTGGCTGCTGTGCCAGAGGCCTCAGTCCCACCCCCGGACCGCCCCCAGACCGGCACCCTGCCCACACCCCGCCCCCTTCCCGCCCCTTTTTCAAAGCCCCAGGACATACGCGCGTCCCGGGGCTTGTGCGCGTCGCCGGACCTATGCAAAATAGGCTCGGCGCGCGCACAGGGCTTTTAAGATCTGTCCCACAGGATCCGGTCATTCTCTTCCCCACCCCAAAAGGGGTATAAGAAAACCTGCTATAATCCTACACCATGGGCCCGACAAGTAAACCCAGAAAAAAGTTATAATTTTCCAGAAAAGACCAAATCATCTCCAACACAACACTGCATTCCTCCTAAGTGAACAAGGTGAGAATCCCCGAAAGTAAACATAACTTGGCTTGAGACTTAAGTGTGTCCGAGACTTTTAAATTGGCTACAAAAACACCACAAGGGAAAGCACTAAGAGCAACCCACCAAGTAAAACTACTATTTATTTATTTATTTACAAGCCGTTAAGCCCGTTAAAACGGGCTACATTAACATTTTTTTTTTGATCATTTCCTTCCCCCTCATGCTCCCTCCCACCTCCCCCACTCTCTCTCCTCAGTCACTCCTCTCTCTCCCCCCCTCCCTCCTCCCCTCAGTCACTCCCCCCTCCTCCCTCCCTCAGTCACTCCCCCCTCCTCCCTCAGTCACTCCCATCTCCCCCTCCCCCAGTCACTCCCCTCAGTCACTCCCCCCTCCCCCCAGTTACTCCTCTCTCGACCCTCCCTCCTCCCCTGAGTCACTCCTCTCTCCCCCCTCCCCTCAGTCACTCCTCCCTCCCTCCTCCCCTGAGTCACTCCTCCCTCCCCCCTCCCTCTTCCCCTCAGTCACTCCTCCCTCCCCTCAGTCACTCCTCCCTCCCCCCAGTCAGTCACTCCTCCCTCCCTCCTCCCCCTGAGTCACTCCTCTCTCCCCCCTCCCCTGAGTCACTCTTCTCTCCCCCCCTCCCTCCCTCCCTCCTCCCCTCAGTCACTCCTCTCTCCCCCCTCCCTCCTCCCCTCAGTCACTCCTCTCTCCCCCCTCCCCCCCTCAGTCGATCTCCGCCGAAGACCCGGAGCGGCGGCCCGAAGACCCGGAGCGGCAGGAGCGGCGGCCCGAAGACCCGGAGCGGCGGGAGCGGCAGCAGCGGCCCGAAGCGGCAGGAGCGGCGGCCCGAAGACCCGGAGCGGCGGGAGCGGCGGCCCGAAGACCCGGAGCGGCAACGGCATGCGCGCGAGGGAGGGACAGACGGACGGAAGGAAGTCTGTCCCTCCCTCGCGCGCATGCCGCCGCCGCTCCGGGTCTTCGGGCCACCGCTCCAGCCCGGGTCTTCGGGCCGGTGCCGCCACCGCCGCTCTTCGGGCCGCCGCTGCCGCTCCCGCCGCTCCGGGTCTTCGGGCCGGTGCCGCCGCCGCCGCTCCCCCCGCTCCGGGTCTTCGGGCCGCCGCTCCTGCCGCTCCTACAGCGCCATTTTTATTTTTAAGAGGCACACTGTGACCGACGTGCTCGCATGCGCGGTACAGCTGCTCTCTACTGCGCATTTGCGGCACGTCGGTCAACCTTCGTTTATTAGGTTGATTTAAAACTTGTATATACCGACATTCCTATACATATCACATCGGTTTACAATTAACAAGGGGAATGATACCTTCAAATGAGAAAGGGAGAAATAAAGTTACATTAAACAGGGATATCAAAGGAGCAAGGGGAGAGGGAGAAAATAAAGGGTCAGGGTGACCTAGTGTAGGTGTTAAGGAGAGAAAACACAAAACTAAATTACAAAAACTTATAGGCCTATCGGGAGGGGGGGGGGGAGTGGGACTAGGTGAGCTATGAGTTCATGGGGGGGAGGCGGATTTATGTCTAGGCTTGTTTGAACAGCCAAGTTTTTAATTTTTTTTTTTTTTAATTTGCCGCACAGTGTTCTTGGCGTAGATCGGGCGGCAGAGAGTTCCAAATAGTTGGTCCTGCTATTGAAGCGCCCGTTCTTTGGTGGAGCTACGTTGGATGAATTTGTGAGAAGGAGTAGACCGGGAACCTTTGTACGCTGATCTAGTGGTAATGGAGGGAGTCATTGAGCCAATGGATATTCTTGTTGTGCAAGGTTTTGTGGATGATAGTAGGACTTTTATGGAGGATTCTAGAAGGGAGCGGGAGCCAGCGGAGGTCTCTGAGGATAGGGGTGATATGGTCTATGCTGCGCGAGTTGGTAAGGATTCTCGCCGCTGCATTCTGCAGCATTTGGAGAGGTTTGATTGAGGCTGAGGGAAGGCCCAAGAGTAAGGAATTGCAATAGTCGATTTTAGTAACTAAGGTGGCTTGGAGGATAGTCCAGAAGTCGTTGTGATGTAGTAGTGATCTTTATTTCTTAAGTATCTGCAGCTTGTAGAAACAATCTTTGGTCAGGTTGTTAATATATTTTTTTAAATCGAGATGATTGTCAAGAATGACACCTAGATCTCTGACATGTTGGGAAAAGGGGAAGGGCTGACAGGACAGAGGAGTGTCATGGTGGGCTGGGGAAATGAAAAGGAGCTCAGTTTTTCACGTGTTTAGTGCGAGTTTGAGGTTGGTGAGGAGGCCATTAATCGAAATGAGCAGTTATCCCAGGTCTTGAGGGCATTAGGAACAGAGTCGGTGGCGGGGAAAGCAGAGCAAGCTATAGCTCCCTCCACCAAAACAACATGCACCTACAGAAACTAGACAGAAACCTCATCTTGGTCATATATGCAGAATATGGACAAACCCTCACCAAATAGAGAATAAAGTGACCACTAAGTATGCATAAAAATCTGCAAAGAAAAACTGAACTGCAAAACACAAGAAGCCAGTCTCTCTGTATGCAGCATGTAATGGTTTACTGGTATTTGACATAAATGACAAGAATCTGGTGTTACCTTAGAGACTAACCACTCGACACTTGTCATTTTTGCTAAACCAGACTAACACGGCTATCCCTCTGAAGATTTTTCACCACACGATATTTGACATTGATTTCTGCATGAAAGATAGGATTTAAAAAGACTGAGGCAGGATTTTTCCTGGAGCAGGTCAGTCTGAAGTTATGATGGCAGCTCCTAAGGAACTACATTTCCCAGGTTTCCTAGGGCCAGCCTGAAAAATAATGTCACCAGGGAACAGCTAATCAGGGAGGAGTCAATTCCTTGCAGCCATTGGCTGCCAGGCTCCATAAAAGGGCAGGAAAGAAACAGTTTACAGGAGGAGCACAGCACAGCACAGCACAGCACAGCACAGCACAGCACAGCACAGCACAGCACAGCACAGCACAGCACAGCACAGCACAGCACAGCACAGCACAGCACAGCACAGCACAGCACAGCACAGCACAGCCATGGAGCAAGTCTTAGAGGATGAGGAACCTAAGCCAGATGAACTCTTCAAATGTTAAGCTAAGCTACGCGTGGAATTACTAAGGGAACAAGTTGAGTCTATATTGATGCAAGCTGTAGAGTTAAAATGCTTACACAAGCTCTGGGGGAGGCTGGACTTGGAGGGGTAAAGGGAGCGTAATGTGCCGCTGAACCCCTTTAAAGATTACCAGACACAGCTAGAAGAAGGAGGTCTGACTATAGCGGTACGGTGTGAGAACTGGGGAAAGTGAATAAGAAAAAGCTCTAAATGAAGGGGGATTCTAGTAAGAAACAGAATGCAGCCCTGTGACTGTGAAAGCTAAAGAATTAAACCCGCTATGTTTGTTAATAAAGATTAAAGACTGACTGTGCAAATGCAGCAGTTGTACTGTTTAATGTATGCTAGGAGAATTAAGGCCTTATTGGCTTATTATTGAGAGGAGATCATTGATTAAAAGCCTAGTGACTCCTGCAAAGTTTAAATCAGGACTAAGGCAGTGCATTTATAACGAATGGAAACTGAGCATTTAAACCCAGATCTGGCACAGCTGGCAAGTGAGGCTGAAGGTAGTACTAAGAGCGATGGTATTAACAGCTAGGGGTCAAAGAAAAAGTTATGCAATAGGATTTTACAAAGGTAACTGGTGTGATTTATGTGTTGGGGAAACTGGTGAAGCTCCTGGAAAGCAGCCTAGAGTTATGCAATAAGTATGTGTTTAAAACTCTTAACTGGTGAGTCAGTGAAACTTATTGGGGCTGAAGGGGAACCAGGGAAGTATGAGACAGGCCCCGGGTGAAAGCCTCACACGTGGCTAATTGATAGGACCCTGCCTTTGGATTCGAGGGAGTCTCTAGTGCACCTCAGACCCGCATTAGCCTTTGTGTTCCAAGCCTTCTATAAACACCGATCTAGGGGGTACCGGGCAGGACTAGGGCACGCTAATCTTAGAGGCACTCTAACCCCCTTAAAGCTGTAGGACCCATGGAACGGCAATCCTCCTGTCCAGAGTGCATGCAGACCTGCCATCAGACTGCTCCGAGGCCGGGCGTCTCTCCATTACACAGCGCAAAAATAGAAAACAATCTGCCAAATGTAGATCAGCACAACAAACTAACACTTTTATGTCCTATTATAACCCAATCGTTTTTGTATCTTATATGTTATTTCAGCATGTAGCAATTACCTAACAAAATGCTGTTTCGAGAAACACTTCACAAATGAGTTTTTAATTACAAATCTTTGTATAGAAAAGGGCATCAAACGGACCGGTCACAACACGTTTTAGAGCCTTTGACTGCTCATCCTGACCATCATCGTATACCCATAGTGTCGATTTTTTTTGTTTCAGTATTTTATATTTCTACGTGCTCAAGCTTCTGTGACGACCTTCCAATGTCCCAGCATTGACCGACAGGGACAGAACTGGATTAAGCAGCGCTTCCACGTTCCTCAGTGGTTTTAAACTGGAATAACTTCTCCAGGTCCCCTGATGCAGCTCCAGCCGAAACACCGATGGTTCCCTTCAAGGGGAACACATCACTGTTGGGATTTCTTTCACAGCAACATACAGAGGGAAGGCAGTAAACCCTGCTGCAAATAAGAAGAGCACAAGATAGATACAAATTGTGCTTTTGCATTTTTCATTTGTTTGTTGTGGGACATTGTATACATGACTAGTGGGTCAGTATATTCGACTTTTGACTTAGGAATTGCAGGGGAGAAGGGAGAAGGGAAAGGATCTCAGATTAAACCAGAAATGACTAATATTTATTTTTGACTGAACCTATGAATAAATCTATGACTGGGTTTGGATAGTACTTGCTTTGTGGGCACAAAAGTAATGATGCAATCTGAAGCTCATATTCCAAGTTACGTGAAGCTTAAGAGAAAGGAAGGTGTCTTTGTTGGCCCTCAGATTCGTGAACTACTTCGAGATGATGCATTGCCTGGCAAGGAAAAGACAGAGTAAAAGGCCTTCCAATTAGTGGTAACAAATGTTCTTGGCAACAAGGCAGACAACGACAAGGAGTTGGTTGGAAACCTCCTCAAGGCATACAAAAGCCTTGGCTGCGACGTCACTAAAGATACATTTCTTGCACTCTCATCTAGGTTTTTTTTCCACCAAACTGACGAGCAGTGAGCAATGAGCATGGAGAGCAATTTCACCAGGACATTGCAGCAATGGAAAAACGGTATCAGGGCAAATGGAGCCATCACTGCTTGCAGACTATTGCTGGACAATGACAAGAGATGGTCCACTTAATTGGGGCCGGTGCAAGGGGATTAGGCACCCTAGGCACCTTTTGCCTAGCTCGCACCCTCCTCATTGTGCAACCCCCGTCCGGTCACGTTACCCCCCCCCCCCCCCCCCATCATGCCACCACCCCCATTAGAGGGCGTGAGCCATGTGGGGCCGTGAGCAGCAGCAACACAGCAGCAAAAAGGAGTGCCACCCCCCCCCCCCTTAGACACACTGACACCCCCATCAGCTATTTTTAGATCTAATTCTTAGTAGAGTGCAAGATTTGGTGAGAGAAGTAACGGTGGTGGGGCCGCTTGGCATTAGTGATCATAACATGATCAAATTTAAATTAATGACTGGAAGGGGGGGCAATAAGAAAGGTGGAAGGAAGACCAAATGATTGCTGGTATGATTAAAAGGGGAGGTGAAAGAGGCTATTTTAGCCAAAAGATCTTCCTTCAAAAATTGGAAGAAGGATCCATTTGAAGAAAATAGGAAAAAGCATAAGCATTGTCAAGCTAAGTGTAAAATATTTGTAAAGACATGCTAAAAGAGAATTTGAAAAGAAGTTGGCCTTAGAAGCAAAAACTCATAATAAAAACTTTAAAATATATCCGAAGCAGGAAGCCTGCGAGGGAGTCGATGGGACCGTTAGATGATTGAGGGTTTAAAGGGGCACTTAGGGAAGAAAAGGCCATCGCAGAGAGTCTAAATGAATTCTTTGTTTTGGTGTTTACTGAGGAGGATGTTGGGGGAGACACCTGTTCTGGAGACAGTTTTCAAGGGTGACGATGCAGATGAACTGACCCAAATCACGGTGAACCTGGAAGATGTAGATTGACAAACCGAAGAGTAGGAAATCACCTGGACTAGATGGTATATATCCCATGGTTCTGAAAGAACTAAAAAATGAAATTTAAGACCTATTACAAGTAATTTGTAACCTATCATTAAAATCATCTGCCTCAGGCGGCAAAATTTTGGGGATTGCAAAAAGTACCCCCCCTAAATATTTCTATGGCATCTGCCACACCTCGCTGCCAGACACTTATTTAATGACATGCCCGCGGGGTTCCCATCTCCCATAGCCAGAAGAAAATGACGTGCCTGCAGGCCAGAAGAGAAGCCTTGCAGTGGTGCAGAGAAATGATTCACCTGTGGGGCTGAGCAAGAAAAGAAACCCAGTAGTTGCCAGCAGCTGAAAAAAGAGAAGAAGCCCTACAGGCAGTGGAAGAATAGGAAAGGTCCCGCGGGTTGCCAGCGAAGCCCAACCATCCGGTGGTCAAAGAAGAGAGGAGGCCTTGCGGGCTGCCAGAAACCAAAGAAGAGAGAAGGCCAGCAGCTGCCGGCAGCAGAAGAAAATGAGAGGTCTCGGCTTACCTGCTGAGCTCATCCCACACACAGCTGAAAAAGAAAGGGAGAAAATACGTTTGACTGACAACACATATGAGTGAGGTAGAGGGAGCATGTGTGTGTTTTTATGAGAGATCATGTGTACATGCGTGCATGTATGAGAGAGCAAGTGTGAGAGCATAGGTATGTGAGAGAAAGCAGGTACGTGTGTGTAAAAGAGAGAATGTGTGGGTGAGGGGGCACGTGTATGTATGACAGAGCATGTGTTGTGTATGTGCATGTGTGAGAGCATCTATGTGTATGTGCAAGAAAGTGTGTGTATATGAGAGAGAGAGGGAGGAGAAAATTCCCCCTCCCTTCCTTCCACAGTAATCGACAGCAATCTCAGGGTGACTGGAATTCAAAAGCTCCCAGATATGGATGTTTTAATCCTTACTAGTTTTAATTATTGGGTGTTATTTGATGTATCTGATGTTTTGAAATATTTTATTGATGCTTGGAAATTTTATTTTATATGAGTTTTTAATTATTGGATGTTATTCTATGCATCAGCTATTTTGAAATGTTTATTTTTGTATTAGTATGATTGATGTTTTTTTAATCCTTGATTTTATGTTTTATGAGGATTGGTAGTACGGGGAGGGTTATGAGAAGAAAGGGAATCATGGTGGAGGGAAGAGGCATGAAGGAGTGAGGAGCGGGTTAGAAGTGGCAGGAGGGGGTGAGAGTAGGAGGAGGTGAGAGAAGGTAATGAGCTGTAGAGAGACAGCTGGCAGATAGAGAGAGATACACACATGGAAGAAATCTAACAGAAATAAATGAAAGGAAGGCCAGAAAAGAAATGAGGAGGAAGAGAGGAAACTAAAAGAAAGCAGAGACAGAGGGTAAATTCAAACTACAGGCACAAAGGTTGGAAATTCACTTTACGTTTGGTGAAGTTGTTTGTGCTAGCTGGGATGGGGCCAGGGTGTAGGGCAGGTGGCGTCACCTGGGTAAATACTGGAAGGACGGGAAAGGGAAAGCAGGCGGTGATGGTGGTGGTGGCGACATGCAATGCCAGGGGCTGAAAATGTGTCTCGTTTCCCGTTGGCAGCTCCAGTACTGAGAGGGGCAATGGTCAAGTCTTCACAAAAATGAAATATATATATCTACATATCCCTGTTATATCCTACAGGATACAGCAGCTATCTCTGGGGCTTCCTAGAAAAGAAAGTCCCGTCCTGTCCCCCCGCCATGCAGCCGTGGCCCCAGAAGTGGGGAGATGCTGACTGCTGAGCTGCAGGCGCTGGAGGGTTTTCTGTGGGCTCTCAAGGCCTGGAATCTGTGAGCTGTGCCCGGACTCAGGGTGGGCAGAGCAAGAAAAGAGATCCAAGCCTATGGAGGCGAGGAAATCGCCAGCCGAGCGGTGAGCTGAGCCTAACGTACTGAGGAAGGGCGAGGGGAGAGTGAAGGGATGAGTGAACCAAAGCTGCAGAGGAAGGAGGAGGAGGAGGAGCCTACTGGGAATGGAGGGATGGGAAGAGGGTGGCTCAAGGGGAAATGGGGACTTGGGACCCTCTGACCAAAATTACAAGCCACAGTACGTCCGTGCTGGAAAAGGAGATGTAAAAAGTGCAAGGAAGAGGATAAGAGAAGAAGAGAAGGAAGAAGAGATTAGGAGAATGTGAGAGAAAAAGGTGATGAGAGTGATGGGGAGAGGCACTGGGGTGTGGATGGGCCTGCAGGGGTTGGGCAAGAGAGAGGGAATTGATGTGAATGAGCTGGGGTTGGAGAGAAGGATGATGGGTGGGCTTTTGAGTGCTTCCCTAGATTTTGTTTTGGCCGCACGAGTCTCTCCCCGCCCCCCATCCTCATTTCCTGACTCTCCCTGGTCATTTAAATGCAGGCTGAACTGTGGATCTTCTTCTTTTCTTGCTGGGGGCTCTGTAATCTGTGTTGAGTTCAGCATCCTCAATCATTTTCGAATGTTGGCTCCCATGAGCGTAAACAGTTGCAACCCGGCCTGCGAAAAGGCGGCAGAACACCAATACCTCCCATACCGAGGAATGTAAATTAGAAAACAAAACAGGCTGGACTGCTATAGATCCCTTCACAGAAAATACGCCCTAGCAGACCACCTCACTTCAATCACAAATACAAAAAGCAAATAGACCCTCACCAAGTATAGAATGTGAGCACAGTCGAGAAATAGAAAGATGCAGACAAAAACTGAAGGGAGGAGTAGCCTGGTGGCCAGAGTGGGGGGAGTGAGGATTTAAGTCCCACTGCGGCTCCTCCTTGTGACCTTCATTGGCTCAGATTGTGAGCCCTCTGAGGACAGGGAAAGACCTACACTACCTGACTGTAGTCTGCTTTGAAGTGGCTGAAAAGTGGAATATGAAAATAATAATAATAATTTTATTTATTTATTTATTTATTTGCTTTTATATACCGACATTCGATCGAGATATCACATCGGTTTACATATAACGGTGAATAGGGCAGGGTCTGCCCTTACATGAAACAATTAACATGGTAACTTGCCTTGTTTTACATTGTAACATTTAACATGGTAACTTGTCTAGCAACGAAGGAGATGAGTATAGATTATAACAATTTAAAATATATAGGATGGTAGTAAATCACAGTGACATTTATAATGTCATATGAATATGGGTTTACATAGTAATGAGGTAATTTGAGGGTTTATAACAAAAACATTTTACATTGCAACAAGGATTTATGACAATTTACATTGCGTCGGGGTGACATCGTAATGTGGTGTTTGAGCAATTTATAACAGTCTAGATCGAAGCAATGTGGCTTGTTTCAGGTTTGGAGAGGGTATTATTGTGTGGGAAGATAAGGGGGGGAAGTGGAGGCAGTGGGAGGCGGGAGGCTAGCGGAGGGGTCTTTAAGGGAGGTGGGGGGTGAGAGGTCTTTATGGGGGGGGAGGTGGAGAGGGAGGGAAGAGGGTAGGGTGGGAGGGTGTGTGATGAGGGAGGGTGGTGAGGAAGTGAGTGGAGGTGGGGGGGATAATTATGGGTGCATGTTGAAGAAGGGGGGCGAGGATACAGAGGGAGGGAGTTAAACTCAAGGAGGGGGTTGGGAGTCTGGCGGGAATGTGCAAAATACAAAGGGATCAGAGAAGAGGTGCCAACTTTTCCACAGATCTAGGTGGGGCACAGGAGGGAGCCCTCCCTTCAATAGCATAAGTTCTTCTTGCAGCCTCTCAGGGTATTGGAAGGCCCCTGCCGCTCAGCTGCTCCCCAAGAATAAACTGAATTACAATTGTGCTGGCTCAATAAGAAATACACGAATTTCCCTCCTCCAGACAGCTAACTTCTCTTCTTAATCAGTCCTCAGGACAAAGATCTTTTAAGTTTGAAATTATTTATTGTACAGATAATTTTCCATTACTTACAATTATTTGCATTCCAAACGCATGTGCCTCTGGCAAAGATCTTTGTAGCTGGAGATAGGCAGGAGAAGGGAGATGGAGTTTCTTGGGATTCAGAGTGAGAAGACAAGGGGGTTCTGAAGCTGATTAGTCTTTAGAATTAAAGCGGTGAGAAGAAATGTAAAAAAGCTAATTGTATTACAGAGGTCGCAGGCACTTCTAGCTTTTAAGCAGCATGGCTTAGACTGGCTAACAGTCTTGGAGAGTTACTTCAGGAAATGACCCCACAAGCTGGGCCTTCCAAAACCCTATCTGAGCTTCCAAAAGAGTATTTTTAAACAATGCAACCAAAAAGAGCCAAAAATGATCCTGCATGCAAAATGCCAATATCACAAAAGGAATCTGCCAAACACTTATTAAACCAACACCACTCACTTCGTGATTCATGAACTTTTTTCTTTTATTTATTTCTTTTTCTTATTATTTTACTACTGTATTATATTAAAAGGTTTTTTTTAACTGCATCAGCAAGCCTGACAACGTGCTTTGTTGAAACCAAAGCTGTTCGGACTGATCAATCATCTGAGGTTATATTGATCACATTAGTGCTTCCAATTTTTGAAAGTAGTATTTAAAGTCAAGATGTGTTTGTTCCCGTGGATGGCTCATCAGCAGCCGGTATTTCACAACTAAGTTGCTTCATCAGGAACCATTAAGAAAAAAAGCGAGCATTGTGCCCAAAACTGTTGCAACAATGTATTAATTCATTCTGTCTGATAAAACAACGGAGATATCAGGCAACATTTGAATGAAAAGAAACAAAGTTACTTAACTTATTTGTAGTGGTGTAACCAACCTCTTCTAGGACACCATGTCTCTATGAATTTTTACCTTCGGGACAGAGACCGTGTCGTTTCTTCAACAGAGTTTAAATGGCCCACACTTACGTAGTCGTAATGACATCAGTCAGCGCTTACACGTCAACACCTTGACATTAGAATGAACAATGAGATTATTGTGGAATACTAGGAATGAAAAACAATGCCTGTTAGTCAATGAGGAGTTATAGAAAAACATTCAGTTCCAATGCGGCATTTAATCAATGCCCTTACCTCATGCTCCCTTGCAACCACGCCTTTTAGTTTTTTTCTAATTCATTTCCTCATCCTATCACAGTTTCCCCTTTTAAAGTTATATGCTATTGCAGTAGTTTTACTTAAGGTCCTCCCTCCAGTGTTGTCACATTTGATTGCATAATGATAGCAGCCCCACCACAGTAACCCCTCACGCCAGGTCATGCGTTCCACTGAGGTCTAGATCTAAAGTAGCTGCCTCTCTCGTCAGTTCTAAAACCAGCTGCTCCGTGAAGTTATCATTTATAGCATCTGAAAAACCTTACGTCTCTAGCATGACATGATGAGATAGTAACCCAGTCAATACCAGGGTAATTGAAATCTCTCATTACTATTGTGTTGATAAATGTATTTGCTTTTTTAATTTCAGCTAGTATTTCACAGTCTGTTAATTCATTCAGGTGGCTGGCAGTGTACACTTAGTAAACACACATGAAAAGAAAAGGGTATCACTGGTGAAAATTCATACACATGTAATGAACCACATATGTCAAAAGGAACTCAAGTTTGTAGGACCTATACTTGATGAGTTTGGCTATCATTCAAACTCATACTTGGGTACAATGGTCCATTTAATTTATTAATACCAGAACCAATTTTTTAGTTTTTTAGTTTTATGTTTTATAGAACCCAGAAAGGTTCGTTTTCAATAAAAAGCTGAAGCTGATGCACACATACACAATGGATGTCCTTGCAAATCCTTCCGGATAGGTTATAATGTGAATAATCGCAAATCACTCGTTTTGCATGAACACTACAGGCTCAATAAGGCAAAAATAATAATGTAAACCTCTGTCTTTTTGTAATTCCAAAAGCTCATTAATAACGGAGAGATACTCATCTGAAATTAAATGGCAAAAGTCCAGTCCAAAAGATGTCCCTCCAAAAGATGTCCCGACACGATCGTGTTTCGGACCACACCGGGTCCTGCTTCAGGGGCAAGCAACTCGTCCGGAGAGATTCATAATTACCAGGACGCAAAACTTCAATTCAGCTTCATTTCTCCAAAATGCTCTAGTGGTTACATCTGTTATTCTTCATAGCGGTCTGAACTCAAGACCGCATATTTATTTTGCGCAAAATGAAGCTGAATTGAAGTTTTGCGCCCTGAAGATACGCGATTTGCTGCAAATAAATGAATGGCATGCAGTCCATGTGACTACTTATGAACAACATTGATTGCAACACATTGGTCATATGTTGAATGACATTTCTGCATGGAGATCATTTGATGCATTTTATCACACTCCATCTGTACCAATATGAATTTTATTTGATATAACAGAGCCCCTGATGCAGCCCCCTTTGACAGAGGGTGAAACTCGGCCTGAGTCGGGCATTTTTAAGATTTTAAGTCTTCAATAAAGGATTGAATTTTGGACATCTTGGCTTCTAATCCTTATATAATAGTTATCCATCTAAATGGCTTCCCCGGTTACAGCTGGATAAGAAAGGGGCACTTTGAGAGCGTTCCAGGGAGGGGCTGTGATATCCAGCTAACCTTGAAAAGTTAACCTGGCTAAGTAGCGCTGTCATCTATAAAAGTAAAAGAGTGGATAAGCTGGGCCAACCCCTCCCCCCAAAGCATAATAACAGTGCTACGTAATATTCTAAAATCTCCCCCTGCCCCTAAAATATGGAATCGGAAGGTGGGCCCCATCCCAATTAAACTTTTAAAGGGAGCTCAGCCTGCCTCCCACCCATCCACCCACAAGAAAAAAGGGTGAGTCCTGCACTCACCTTTGTCTTCACCGCTGGGAGTGAGGGACCCTCTGCCTCACCCCACCAGCATCTCCAGCACTCTCTGACAGTGTTAAGCTTGCAAATTATCCATCTAAATGGCAACTTTTTTCATATTCAGCTGGATTAAAAAGAGGCCTTCCGAGGCAGAGAGATCCAAGATGGCTCCTTGAGCGGTCGCACATTCAGACGCTTCCGAAAATTTCCGTTTTCCGCGAACTTATTACTTCTTTTCTTACTAATGCCTCACAAAAGGAAGGGTGAAGTGAGGATATATACACCCGAACCCTCACTTCCAAGCGGACAGCGTGTCATCTCATAGTATGCGATGCCCTTACCTGAAACGGGGGTCTTCAGCCCCACTGGCGGGACTGGAACAGGAGAAACCATCACCGCCTGGGGAAATATCATTGACCCCACCAGAGCCGTGAGAACAGCCGAGGGCTACCTCTCCAAGCCCCGCCGCGCAGGCAGAGACGCCTGCGGATGGCGTGGCAGTTCCGCCTCTGCCGGGTGGATGTTTCGACGAGGCAGTGGATTTAGGGAACTCCTCACCTCCCCCCACAACTCCGGCGAGACCGGCACAGAATGAAGAGCGTGCTGAGAGTACACCCCAGAGAATACCAGCAGGAGAAGGAGAAAGTGGAGCAACAGGAGGTTTGAGAAGCCCCCTCCAGGTAAAAAGACCAGCTGTAATTACTATGGAGTCTCTTTGGGACTTAATGGGATGACCAGGGTAGTTAATGAATATTAGGGATGTGAATTGTTTGACGATTTTAAAAAATCGTCAGATATTTTTTTAAATCGTCACAAATCGTTAGAGTCGCGATACAATAGAAATTCCCCCGATTTATCGTGAAAAATCATAAATCGGGGGAGAGTGGGAAAACCGGCACACCAAAACAACCCCTAAACCCACCCCGACCCTTTAAAACAAATCCCCCACCCTCCTGAACCCCCCCAAAATGTTTTAAATTACCTGGTGGTCCAGTGGAGGGGTCCCGGCGTGATCTTCCGCTCTCGGGCCATCGGCGCCATTTCGGCTGCCACTAATATAAATGGCGCCAATGGCCTGATAAAAAAAAAACCCCACCTGACCCTTTAAAATTACCCCCTTAGCCTCCCCCACTCTCCCCCCAAAAAACTTTTTACACATACCTGGTGCTCCAGGGGGGCCGCGGGGAGCGATCTCCCGTTCCCACGCTCCCACGCTATCAGCTGTGCTAAAAAAAAAATGGCGCCAATGGCCCTTTGCCCTTACCATGTGACAGGGCAAAGGTAGCGCTGGCGCCATTTTGAATATTGGCAATACGGCCCGCGTGCAGGAGATCACTCCCGGGCCCCCACTGGACCCCTAGGGACTTTGGGCCAGCTTGGGGGGGCCTCCTGACCCCCACAAGACTTGCCAAAAGTCCAGCGGGGGTCCGGAATGACCTCCTGCAGTCGAATCGTTTTTCCGTACGGAAAAACGATTCGCGGTAGGAGATCGCTCCTGGACCCCCGCTGGACCCCCAGGGACTTTGGGTCAGCTTGGGGGGGCCTCCTGGCCCCCACAAGACTTGCCAAAAGTCCAGCGGGGGTCCGGGAGCGACCTCCTGCACTCCGGCCTTATTGCCAGCCCCTGTGACATAGTGAGGGCAAAGGTAGCGCCGGCGCCATTTTGAATACTGGCAATACGATTCACATCCCTAATGAATATACCCGTGAAATGGATGAAAACTCCCACAAAATAATTTCCTTGGAAATCAGTTCAAGAATAAGAATGAAGAACAAACTAAAAAGACATAACACAAGTGAAAAATGAGTTAAAACAACTATCTGGATTAAATGTGGTGTCTATGAAAGAAGAAGCAGTGTCAATGCGAACTTGAAACTGTGGAGAATTATTTACGGCAGTTGAATTTAAGGATCCTGAATTTCCCTAAGGTAGTTGGCGAACTACCATTAATAACATTTAAAAGATACTTAAAGGAAATTTTGAAGATCCCGGAAGAGCAGATGCCACCGAAGAAAATCTTGTTTTTGAAACAAAGGCAAAGCCAAATTCAGATATCCCCGATAGGGGATATGGGAGACTTTGAGAACTTGTCTGATTATTTAGAAAGCTCAGGTCTTGAAGTGTTGGAGAGACCGGTCCTGTTTGTCTCATTATATTCTGAGTATGATAAGGCATTAATTATGAAACATTACTTTAAAGTTATAAATGTTACCTATTTAGGAGAGCTTATCCGTAATTTTCCTGATTTATCCAGAGTAACTCAGTTACACAGGAAAGATTTCTTAAAAATGCGCCCAGAGGCTGAATTTCTTTTGAGATACCCAGCAAGATGTGTTATAAAGTATTCTGGAAATGTTTTTGTGTTTTACAATCCTGAGCATTTGAGGGAATTCCTAAACGGCAAGAAGGTCACCCCGTGATAATCTTGCGTAGAATTAAAGATGGTATGACAAGAGAGTCCTGCCTGTGTTATGTTGTTTTTTACTTAAGTACTCCTCCAGTGTTCTATCTCTCTCCCACAACATATCCTCAGAAAATGTGAAAGTTAAATATTTTCCAACATTAAGTGGAATATTTTTCTTATCTGTTAATCTTTTGCTGTATTTCTAGGCAAAGTTATCTTTGTTTTTGTTATTATAAAACTTAATAAACATAAAATAAAATAAAAATAAATTTAAAAAAAAAGAGGCATTCCGGGGACATTTTGGGGAGAAGTTAAGCTATCCACATAAGTAAGCCGGGTAACTTTAGAGGCAGACAGCAGACAGCAGGGGCATCACCCACACAGGGCTCAGAGAGAGACGGCGCGGGTCAGATCAAGACTCAGAGGGAAGGGTGCAGCAGCAGCAGCAGCAGCCAGACCGTGGGATTGAGCAGTGTTTAACAGAGAAGCAGCAACAGCACGGCCGGCAATGCCACCAAGAGTCAGTGCACAGCAGGAGCCGGGGCAGAGAAGAACCGAGCCCAGCAAAGACAGGCGATGCAATGGCCGCCTAGGACTGAAGGGAAGACAGCAGGCCAGAGATCCTTCAAGGAAGCAGAGGAGGAGAGTCAGTAAGTGAGAGAGGCCAGGTCGAGAGAGAAGAAGCCTAGAAACGCTGTCAGGAAAGGCAACGCTCAATATCTCCTTTCTCTTCTGTGGCTGTGCCAGCCGCCAAAAAGAAAACAGGAGACAGCTGATTGTTGCTCTGCCACCACCACCGCTGATTGGCTACTGGCCTGAGATAGACCGGACACTGCACAGGAGATTATAAAACTCCAGTTCAAAACTGGGCAGTTGGGCACTCCATATCAGAGAAGGGGAGATGCATATTTCCCTTATTTTGTGGGAAGCAGTACGGACCAGCACCAAAACTCGAGGCATGGCCCTGATGTTCTACTTTCCAAAACCTTAACTTGACTTTTTCATTATTATTTTATAATTTTTTTCTCTCTTCTTAGCCTCTTGTAAATTATTCTGCATAGTACTTTGGCAGCTCATATAAAAACTATCTGAACCTGAATCTCAGGAAAACGTAACAGTTATCTCCTTAAAGCAATCAGTAAGCATTGGTAAACTATTTTCTAGAAACTTTAGTCAGAAATCGGTAGCGGTTTAATTCTCAAAAGTAATTTAAACAATCCTGATTATGCCTTGCATGCACTTTTCAGGGATAGCCTATTGCACAAAGGGCAAAGGTTGCTCTAAATTCAAAGATTACTCTCACCTTGCTTAGCAGAATACTGTCTATGCCCCTCGTTATATCAAAAGATCTCTCATACTAGCGTGGCCCCCTTCTGGTCACTAGAAGGAAAAGGTATAGGGCACAATGGTGAATTTATTGCTATTAGCAGCTTTCCACAGCTGGAAGGTTATTGGAGGTGGGAGTTTGTGTGGCGTGACAAAGGATTCCTTCCCCCCCAAAGAGGATGGATTGGGAGAAGATAACAAAAGAGGCTTCCACAAAACCAAGGGAGGAGGCTACAGGAGGAGTGTGTTGGGATCTGCTGAGCAGCAGACTGGAGATGGGCTGAGGCTCCCATGAGCCAAAAAGCCAGGGTGTGTGTGTTGAGACTCGAGGAGGAATATAGAAGAAGATCCTAACAGTACAGACTGCGTGCCAGCTGGGAGAATAAAATCCCCAATATCTAAGTGAACACCAGTTCTGCCTGGAGCAGTCATTAGGGATGTGCATTCATTTGAAACAAATGGGCAAAACAAAACAAATGAGCACATATTTGTTTCATCGTGGCCCCTCTGAAACAAATGGAGGGATCCCACAAATGAAACAAATATTCTTCATCCCATTCGTTTATGTTTCCCATTCATTTCCATGGCCCATTGAAATCTCTCATTACGGTTTCAGCCACTGTGTGGCCTCCCTTCCACCAGAGGACCCCAGTGAGCACACTCCGAACTACCAGCACATCCTTGGTCCCTGGCCTCTGCCTGTCCTGCAGCCTCCGTGCAACCAGAGGACCTCCATGAGTTCTCGATCTTGGCAGCCAAGCCCTTCTCTCCTGCCCACACCACACCCAGACCCCTGCCCTACTTAATCCTTACTCTGCCATGCCTCAGTGCTTGAGCATCGAGTTCTCTTGGGCTCCTAGCCACCCATGCCTTGCGGCCTTTCCAGGCCATTCTCTGTATTTCCTCGTGGCCTCCAGGCCTTCTGACTCTTGTTTCCTTGAACCTTGTTCCTTTGCCTTGGGCCTTCTGTCTCCTGGTTCCCTTACCTGTGCTGTGGCCCACAGTCCTCTGTCCCGTCAAGCCTACCTGAGATTCCCAGGTCTCTTCTGTTTTCAGGCCTCCCTGTTTCCTAGCCTCTGGCCTAGCCCTGTGACTCCTAGGTCTTCCCCTGCTTCTAGGCCTCTCTCTGCCTTGCTCTTCAGGACTTTCCTTGCTTACGCTCCCTTCAGGCATTCTTTGTTTCATGTTCCGTGTAGCTCCAGTTCCACGCTTACCTCCACCCAGCTCCACCCTTACTTTCACTGTCCCTGTGTTCCAGTTTTACTCTTTCCATCACTCAGGTCCAGTGTTCCAGATCCATAAGACATAAGAACATAAGAATGGCAGATGAAATTTAATGTGGACAAGTGCAATGTGTTGCATATAGGGAAAAATAACCGTTGCTGTAGTTACACGATGTTAGGTTCCATATTAGGTGCTACAACCCAGGAAAAAGATCTAGGTGTCATAGTGGATAATACTTTAAAATCGTCAGCTCGGTGTTCTGCAGCAGTCAAAAAAGCAAACAGAATGTTAGGAATTATTAGGAAGGGAATGGTTAATAGAACGGAAAATGTCATAATGCCTCTGTATTGCTCCATGGTGAGACCGCACCTTGAATACTGTGTACAATTCTGGTCGCCGCATCTCAAAAAAGATATAGTTGCGATGGAGAAGGTACAGAGAAGGGCAACCAAAATGATAAAGGGGATGGAACAGCTCCCCTATGAGGAAAGGCTGAAGAGGTTAGGGCTGTTCAGCTTGGAGAAGAGACAGCTGAGGGGGGATATGATAAAGGTCTTTAAGATCATGAGAGGTCTTGAACGAGTAGATGTGACTCGGTTATTTACACTTTCAAATAATAGAAGGACTAGGGGGCATTCCATGAAGTTAGCAAGTAGCACATTTAAGACTAATCAGAGAAAATTCTTTTTCGCTCAACGTACAATAAAGCTCTGGAATTTGTTGCCAGAGGATGTGGTTAGTGCAGTTAGTGTAGCTGGGTTCAAAAAAGGCTTGGATAAATTCTTGGAGAAGTCCATTAATGGCTATTAATCAAGTTTACTTAGTTAATAGCCACTGCTATTAATTGCATCAGTAGCATGGGATCTTCTTAGTGTTTGGGTACTTGCCAGGTTCTTATGGCCTGGATTGGCCACTGTTGGAAACAGGATGCTGGGCTTGATGGACCCTTGGTCTGACCCAGCATGGCAATTTCTTATGTTCTTAGAAATTGCCATGCTGGGTCAGGCCTTTTGCAGTAAAGGAGGACCAGAAGGCTAATCTGCATACTGCTCCCAGCATCCCCTGGGAGAGGAGTCCAGAGGTCACCACAAGCGATCCAGGGATTGAATTCCACAGACTCCGCACCCTTTGCAGTAGAGGAGGACCAGAAGGCTCATCTGCATACTGCTCCCAGCAACAGGAATGTCAATTTTTAGTCTTTCGTTAGCAACAGGAATGAATATATGTAATCCAGCACACAGGAAATTTAAAACCCAAGTGTTTGTCTGGCTAAGTGCAGAACTTAGCCACACAAATGCACTGAATATTGCCCCTTGTGTTACTAGGCTTTGAACTACAAAAAAGTGGAAGAAGCAAAATTTTGACCTGCTGCTGAATTCCACGAGATACATATTTTGTATAAAGTCCCCATATTCTGTGCCAGGTTAATTGTGACTTATATAATAATAATCTGTCTTCATCACCATTGTCCTGACTTCCATACTTAGCAGGTCCAACAGTTTGGCTTTTCACATCACAATATCTGGTGCCTCTTTCTCTAACAATTTTAATCAGGATACAACTTTTTACTTGTAAACAATTAAACATACCTTACTCGGTTACATTCTGTGATACTTATCAATCGAGAAAGCATCATCTTATCTCAAAACAGAGAAGATAGATGTCATGGGGGCCTGTTTTCCTATTATCCTAACTATGTGATAAATCACATTTTTTAGAAATTGCTAAATATTTTGACACACATAGACAATGTATTAAGTTCTTCCTGACAATTCAGTTACATGACTCTTATATCCCAGATTTATATGTTCCTAAAGAAGAGAAAATTATTCTATGCAAAACTCAATTGCAGTCCACGCAAAGTCACATTTCACATATCAACAAATTACAACAGGTTTTTTTTCATTTAGATTAATATTTAAATTTTTCTGCAATATATCTGCTAGTATAGTTAATATTGTATATGTTTTGGAATTCTTTTTTTTTATTCTTTATAATCTTTTGTCAAAATACAGTGAAATAAAATAATTCATGAAATAAAAGTAAAACACAACATAGGTAAAATATGAAGAAGAACTTATATCATATGGCCACATTAATAAAAGGAAAAAATAGGGGATAATGATTACACAGATGTGGGGTTGGAAACACAAACAGCCTGTTAAACTAAAAATATGTTTTATATGCTAAACGAGAGGAACTATCTGATACAGTGGCTCAGTCTGTGTTGGTAAAATCTGCAAGAAGAGTACGGAGATTGATCAGAAATCTCATATCTTTAGAAGCCTCAACTGACGATATTTCTACAAGAGCTACCTTAATAGTGGCTTTTGGATTAGAACAGGATAAGAATCTTGTCCTACAAAAGAATTTTAAAAATAAAAGTTTTTCCTTTTGTGGTAAAGTAGTCCAAGTTTTCCCTTATGTGTCGAGGAATACAGCTTAGAAGGAAAGGATTTCTTATGATGAGAGAAAGAGTGGTGGCACTAGGGACCACATTCTTCCTCAAATTTCCTTGCAAGTGTATTATTACACTGCAGAAAAATAAATGTATTTTTCTTGAACCTTCGCACCTGGAAGTATTCCTTTCTGTGATAGTCATATTGGATATATAGCTGGTCAAAATAGTTTAAATCCCAGTTTATTCATAAGGGTTATGAATATTTCTTTAGTATATGTTACTTATATGTGAAGGCGTCCCATTTAATGTGGACTTGTAGAAGGGATTAACAAATAGTATATATTTCTTTTTTTTGTTTTGTTTATTTATGAATTATCTATTGTGAATTGTTATCCCTTTTTCTTATTTCTTTTTCATTGTAAAATGCATGAGAAATTTAATAAAGTATAAATTAAAAAAAGAAATCTCATATCTTTCATGCGAGGTTTCCATTCTTCTTGAGGCTGGCAGGGAATCTTATTTCCAACCGAATTTTTTCATTGATGGAAGACCTAAAGAGTTCAAAATACTTCTGGAGTTTGTGATTAAAAACACAGTGCAAATGCAAGCTACTAGGCTTGCAAAGGAGAGATTTTGTTGCATACCTCTAGATTAGGAAGTCTCTATAGGGATGTTGTCTAGGCTGTAAAAGTCTTTCAAAGAGAATTTTCTGGCAAGCAGTCGGAGGTTCAGAAAGCAGTGCAGGTGAAATGAGTGTCCAGCCCCTAGAGGGTGGGTCATGAAGCTGTGAGTCACAGGGAGGGATTCTGGTTTAGAGACGCCTCATGGGGAGATTGGGGAGGGGCAGCCAAGGCCCTGCATTCTAGGGATTTGGACAAGGTCCTGGATGAAAAGTCCGTAAACCATTATTAGCCAGGTAGACTTGGGGAAAGCCACTGATTCTCCCTGCAATGAGCAGTGTAAGGAACTTCTGTACTAACTAGCTGGGGAGGTTCAGAGCATTGTAGAAAAAGAGAGATTTGGGTTTTACTCCCCCCCTGTGGGAGCTGCAGATGGTGTGCTCTGCCTAGGCACCGTCTTAGGAGCATGGATTTTACTTTGGATTCCCGGAAGGCAGGAGCTCTGGGTCTCCTGTTGTTTAATGATTTTTAGTTAACTCTGGGCGACTGTACAGTTTTCCCTTTGGTGGGTTCGCTTCTCAACTTCATCTACTTGTAGTTTCTTTGGCTCTTTTCATCCGATTCTGTGATACTTCCATTTGTGAGATTCTCGTGTGAGATGTGCCCATCCGGGTGTATGATTAAATCAAGGGAAGGGAAGAAAATCTCTTCCAATCAGACAGAAAAATGGAATCCTACAGTCTCTGCATAGACTGCCAGTGTCTCTCTCTCTCACAGAGGTGAAGTCTAGGATGTAATTTAATATTGGTCTTTATCACAGTTCTCCATCTCTCCATCTCTCTCACATTTCCGAATCCCACGATAGAAGGGATCCACTTGGAGCATTCAGTTCTCGATGTTCCTTCAGCAGGGCAGGATGAGAGCAGGAAAAAACTCTACCTCTCTGATATTCCAACCAAAAGTCTCTGACTCGTGTAAAAATACACCTCTTCAGAGAGCATAGCTTACGTGTGTACACTTACACACATGCTTTTCAAAATCCAACGGTATGAGCATTAGTGTCGACTCTGCCTCCAACTCCATGACGCCCCACCCCCCACCATGCCTCTCCTGAATACGGGCCACAGCATATGCAAGACAGGTTATGCATGCACTTTTATGTGAACTGAGCCCTGGTCAATCTTAGAACAGCCCTTTTTGTGCATAAAACCGGGTTATAGATGCATACATGGCTTTGAAATTACCCCCAATACATTCACTACCCAATAGGCAAGACTCCTGGAGAAAAATAGATTGAAGCGTCATATGGCGTGAGTGTGTTAATACTGTTTCACACTTAAATGGTATGCTAAGCCCAGCGACTTTCCACGTAATGAAGTTAAACTGGGTCACCCCCGTCCCATGCACTGTTAAAGTATCCTAACCAAAAGCACCTTACAATGTATCCAGAAGATCTGCTGGGTCCCAGAGTGAGCAACAACCTTCTCATCAACCAAAGGAAGATGCATTTCCATAGTGGGATGCTCTCCGTTAGTTATTCCCTTTACCTGCGGCACACCGTTCGCTCGCCACATTCCCACCCAATCCACCCCCTCCCCCCCTTAAAACAACCACATCAAATAACCAACATATTTATTTATTTATAACATATTTATAGACCGCTCTATCTAAAATTCTAGGTGGTGTACAATCAAACAGGCATAATACAATGCCATAAAAATTAAAAACAATGGACCTCAAAACGACATACTTTTCTGTCCAATTCATCCCGTACAGCACAACTGTCCCAAAGACGGGAGAACAGAATAACTTGTCTCCTCTCCACATCAAACTGCAAGGGAGACATAGGGGTCGATGTTGAAACGTACGGGTGTCCACTCCTCATAATCAAATCTTGAAGGTATTCCATTTCCCAACTGTGTAGAAGTTGTTGCCTTCAAGCTACTGAAAGATACTTTGTCCTGTTTGCAATCCCTATACCAATTCTCTGCTGTTTAAAGAGGTGGCCCCGCCTTTGAGTGGACCTCAGGTATCAAGAAACTGCTCAGGAGGCCATGCCAGAGGCCAGCACTCTCACCCTGACCTTATTAAACCGGTCACCTCGCCACATCACCAAGGCACGATTCCAATACTCCAGCATTTTGTAATTCCCAAAGCGGAGTCTTCTTGCAAGGATTTAGAATTTCCTTCTCACAGGAAAAGTTCTTCTGCTAACAGGGAAAACATGATCCAGCGTTTTAGACAAAATCGGGACAAAGCCATTTCACCAAAATAGCCATAAAGCCCCTTCCACTCGGCTTCGGTAAGTATTTTCTGCCACTTGGCTTTCCCCATTGCACCAGATTCTCAATTTTTCCAGGCACGGTAGGGCGAATCTGGTATTATGCTGTACCAGTTCAGCACAGACCAGTCCAAAATCTCGCCACGTGCCTGATAAATCTTGGAAAATTATTCCCAGGATGCTTTATCTCTTTTACTGTCTCCCTGTAGTGTGCTTGCAGAATTATCTCCTTGTCTGCATAGTTCAGGAGTTTAGCAGGATCTACTCTAGCCCTGCTTTACCAGTTCTCTGCCCTCTCCCAGGCACGCCCAGCTCTTGTGAAAGCCAATTTCCCAGCAGATTCGTTAGCTCACTTTCCATGGAATTCTCTGAGAGCCCCGCAAATTCTCGTAAATTACTGCAACCTGATTGGTCTTCCAGAGCCTCTCTTTCATTGTCTCTCACCGACACAGGAGTTTCCAATGTTTTCCTTTTTTTTCTTTTTTTCCAAAGTAGCGGTGTCCTCCTTCACGGAGGAGACCCGCGCCTCCACGTTGTCTATGCATCCCCAATTTCTGCTAGAGTACTTTTCATATCATGTACATATGTCCAGAGGCTTTCTCAGCTTCCACAACTAACTGCCTTCGGCCCTGATGTAATAACTTCGGCGCGCGTTTTCTTTACTCGCACAATTAAAAAAAAAAAACCAACAGGTTAACTCCTGCCGCAGCAAGCTAATAGCATGCAAATGCATCGGGAGATTTAAAAAGCACGTAAACCTAAAAATGTGCGCAAAAATAAATACGTAAACTGTGCGAAAATCACGGATTCGTTATATTTCCTTTTTTTTAACAAATGTGTCCATGCAGCTAGAAAAACCCAACCGAGGGCTCAAAAATGCAGGTTCTGGAGGGTGACGCCCGGATCCTGCACATCCTCTCTCTTTCCAGTTTATTGAAATATTATCTCTTCCCCAACAGCTATGAGGAAAGTTAAAATTAACTGCGTGGCAAAACTCTACAGTATGCAGGGACTCATCGAAACTGGTGGTCCCCACTCGATAACTAGGACTTAAGTGAAAAAAGCCAGTCCTGCAGAGCCTGGATCCACTGATGGGGGGAACGATTACCTTTGGGGTCCAAGGCATTTAGATGATATAACACCAAGGAGACGCCTGACACAATGGGACAGCGCTCCAAAAACACACGAAAGTTGCAAATGGTAGAGTCTTCAAGCAGGAGCAATCCTCCAAACAGAGACTGAGCTGCCATAAGCGGGTCTCTCATTCCTGCTGATATTGCTCATGCTGGGATTTACGGCTCCTTCGGACGTGTGCCGGCTCTTGGTACCTGGTTCTCTCCAGTACTTGAATCTCTCCTTCCGACTCCTGGATCAGAGCACCAGCCGGGCAGGATCTCTTCTGCTCTCCCTTCTTCTTTCCAGGCTGCTGGGCTCACTCACTCCTCACTCCTTCCGTGAAAGTCTTGGTTCACGCACAGAATCAGATCGGGGTCTTCTCTCCCCAAAAGAATGAGAAAGGGTGACAGGTTTACTCCCTCAGAGCAGGGATACTCCCCACCCCGCTATTGGGTCCCTCGGTCCCAGCTACCTGAAGCAAACATATCAGAAGCACCACGGCCGAGATTCCCAGTACAGGACCCTGTGGCCCAGAAGACAGGATTTCAACCTTCCCCAAGCACCTGCAGCTGATCAAATGATTGAAAATACTTTACAGCACTTAAGTTAGGATTTAAGTAAAGTCAGTAAATAATGAAGCCGCAGGAAGATCAATACATTTGTGACCTCACTCTTCTAGCAAAGTCTTTGAATTTAATGGAAGCCAATTCTTTAATAAGAGAGATCCTTGTCTTTCCAGTTACTCAGACTGAAGAAAGCTTAAGCCTCCTTCATAAGAGCATAAGAACATAAGAACATGCCATGCTGGGTCAGACCAAGAGTCCATCAAGCCCAGCATCCTGTTTCCAACAGTGGCCAATCCAGGCCATAAGAAACCTGGCAATTACCCAAACACCTAGAAGATCCCTTGCTACTGATGCAATTAATAGCAGTGGCTATTCCCTAAGTAAACTTGATTAATAGCAGTTAATGGACTTCTCTTCCAAGAACTTATCCAAACCTTTTTTGAACCCAGCTACACTAACTGCACTAACCACATCCTCTGGCAACAAATTCCAGAGCTTTATTGTGCATTGAGTGAGAGAGAATTTTCTCCGATTAGTCTTAAATGTGCTACTTGCTAACTTCATGGAGTGCCCCTTAGTCTTTCTATTATTCGAAAGTGTAAATAACCGAGTCACATCTACTCGTTCAAGACCTCTCATGATCTTAAAGACCTCTATTATATCCCCCCTCAGCCGTTTCTTCTCCAAACTGAAAAGCCCTAACCTCTTCAGCCTTTCCTCTTAGGGGAGCTGTTCCATCCCCCTTATCATTTTGGTTGCCCTTCACTGTACTTTCTCCATCACAACTATATCTTTTTTGAGATGCAGCGACCAGAACTGTACACAGTATTCAAGGTGCGGTCTCACCATGGAGCGATACAGAGGCATTATGACATTTTCCGTTTTATTAACCATTCCCTTCCTAATAACTCCCAACATTCTGTTTGCTTTTTTGACTGCTGCAGCACACTGAGCCAACGATTTCAATGTATTATCTACTATGACGCCTAGATCTTTTTCCTGGGTGGTAGCTCCTAATATGGAACCCAACATTGTGTAACTTCAGCAAGGGTTATTTTTCCCTATATGCAACACCTTGCACTTGTCCACATTAAATTTCATCTCCCAAAGTTCTTACTCCTCTTCTCCCCACTGTGGAATGGTTAGAAATAAAGTCCCCATTATTTCTCAGAACATGTCCCAGTCCTTGTGCCTTTCCTGAAGTCTTCTCACTTATCTCAGATCTCCTTATGACGGTACCGGTGGGAATCATCCACTCCTCAGGCTCTTCCCCGCTGAAAGGCGCTCTTTTCCCAGCAGCTTTTGAGAATGATTCCCTGCTACCAAGCGTACTCAGTTCCAGGTGGAAAAATAAGACTTTCACTCAATGGCATAGCGAGGAGACGGCAGGGGGGGTGCCAATGCCCCCAGGCGCCAGCTTAAAGGGAGGCAGAGCAGCTTTGTCTTGGAGGTGGCAATAGCAGAAGAGGCCTCCAGCGGAGCCTAAGCCACTGGTGGCCAGAGAGGAAGAGAGGCCTCGGGCTTTCGGCAGAGCGCAACTCACGAGTGGCTGAAAATATGGAGAGGCCACGATATTCTCTTTTATCTGCAAGGGCAGGGAAACAAGCTGTGCATGCCTGCAGGAACATCTTTCATTTCCCTAACCCCAGCTCAGAAAGGCCGGTGGGCCATGGTGGAGTTCATCCCATCATGGCCCGAAGTTAGGAGGAGGCTGTGTATGTGTGTGTGTATGTGAAGGTCTATGTGTATGTGTCTGTGTCTATGTCTATGTGAAAGCCTGTAGGCATATGTGTGTCCATGTGAGAGCCTGTGAATGTGTCTGTGTGTGTGTGTGTCTGTGTGAGAGCCTGTAGGATGTGAGAGCCTGTGAATGTGTCTGTGTATGTGTGTGTGTCTGTGTGACAGCCTGTAGGCATGTGTGTGTCCATGTGAGAGTCTGTGAATGTGTCTGTGGATGTGTGTGTGTGTATGAGAGCCTGTGTGCATGTGTGTGTCTGTGTGAGAGCCTGTGAGTCAGTGAGTGCCTATATACATGTGTGTGTTTGTATCTGTGAGAGCCTATGTGTCATATATAGATTCTCACAGGCATGCACACACACACACACAAGCACACACATAATGTGTCTGTGAGAAAGAGACAACCTTTGTATGTGAGAGAGAGAGAGTATATGTGAGAGCATAGGCATGTATATGAGAGAGAGAGTGGCAGCCTGCATGTATGAGCATATGAATGTGTGTGTTTGTGTAGGCATGCATGGGAATGGGAGCCTGCATGTGAGAGAGAGCATGCGAGATCCTATGTGTTTGTGTGGGGATGTGTGAGAGAGAATGTAGAGTGAGAGCCTCTGTGTGTGTGGGGGGGTCAGCAAATGGGAGAATGGGAGCCCCCCAAGAAGAAGAGGCCTTGTTGCAGGACTGCCACAGAGCTCATCCTGTGACGGCCTGAGAAAAGGAGGCTCTTCCACAGGACTACCATGGAGCTCATCCCAAAAAGAGGGGGCCTTGCAGCAATGAGGCTCGGAAGAGAGAAAGAGACCCTGATAAAGTCTGTGTGTGTACATATGAGACAGAGCATGTGGGAATGGGAGCCTGCATATGAGAGAACATGTGAGAATGACAGCAAGAGCCTATGTGTGTGTGGGGGGGGGGAGTGGGAGCCTGCATATAAGAACATGTGGGAGTGTGTGTGTGTGTGTGTGTGTGTGTGTGTAAGAGGAAGGAAGGAAAGAAGACAGTAGGATAGAGAAGAAACAGAATAAAAATACTGAGAAAGAAATTAGGAAAAGACAGACAAAAGGAAAAATGAGACTGCGACCAACTAATTATAAAACTAAGATCAGACAAAAAAGAAAAAAGATATTTTGACTTTCAGTGATTGGAATACGCTGTCTTTGAGAATGGGAAGGTGCATGTCTTATATCGTTGAATTTTGCTTTTTCTTCAGTATTCCACTGTTCACAGAGTCACTGGTTTCTCCGGCTTTCCAGTTCAGTTTTGCCTGCATGCGTGTTTCTGTTTCTAATTTGTAGTCTCTTATTCTGTATTAAGTAAGGGTCAGTCTGTGTTCTGCGTGTATGACTGAGGTGCAGTATCTTGGCTAGCGCGCAGTTTCACTGTAGGATTTGTAGCAGTCCAGCTTGTTGTTTGCCCATCAGGTGGTGTACTGGTGTTTTAGGGCCTGGTGAATATTTGCATTGCTGTTTGAGTCCTGAGTTACTGCTGTTATGGCAATGATATGGCGAGGTTCTAGGGGTTTTCTTGTTTGGGTTTTTTTTTTTTGGCAGGGGGCTTGTGTTAGTTCATAAAGTGATTGGCAATGGAGGGAGTTTGTTTTGCTATCACTGAGGTGACACCAGAATTTAAATATATTTCTTTTGCTTGTCCTAGTTCTGTTCTGCACCTGCTACAAATCTTAAATTCTTGGGGTTATTATGAGAATTGCTGTTTATGATATTCTCTGTGATTTGGGAAAGAAGATTCATTAAAAAAAATATTTGTTTTATTATGTGATTGAATCTGATGTTTCTGTTCTTTACTTTTAACATTATGCGTATTTAGAAACTATAATAAATGAATGCAGATTAATGAGACATTTTTAATATTGGCTTTAAATAAAATATTTTAGAGCGTCACTCATGATGCAAGGCAGTTGTTGCACACTACCTAAAAATCCATTTTCTGCTGCACTCTAAGGCATTATTTAATCGATAAGAGTACAGCTGCATGCTTACCGCCCACCCAGGTTAATCATGGGGGGCTTCAGTACTGGGCAGCAGGCTGCTGCAGGCGGGGTTACTGCTCACGCACTCGGGTTCAACAGAAGTGAAGGGAGACTGTCTTTATGTGCCTCGGGTGACTGCTTTGGCCTTGGCTTGTGGTAGTGAGGTGGTGAGTTCAGTGCTGCTGGGCTTAGCCTGGGGGGGGATGGGAGAGCATGGGAATGGGGTGACTCACCCAGGACCTGGTCCCACCGAGTTTTGTAGCTGCCAGGCTACTCAGGATCTTCAGCGTTTTGGCCGGGCCCACAAACTGCTAATGTTGGCACAGAGAAGCTTTCGCCCCCATAGGCTGCTCACAACAGTCTCTCAGTTCATTTCTTTTTTGGGGGTTTGTATTAGTGCGACTTTCTGTAACCTTAAACATTAATATAAGGATGATGCAGATTGGAGGAGGGGCACGAGGGAGGTGCACAAATGCATTAGTCCCCGGGCGCCGGAGACCCTCGCTACGCCACTGCTTTGACTCCAAAAATAGGGACATAGGAGACAGGAAGGATAGAAAAAAATGAGGAGACAGTTACTGAAGAAAAACAACAGAAGGTTGAAACTCCTGTGCGTCTGATCACTGACAGGATTGTCCCCGGGAGGAGTGATCTCACCTTGCACAGGGATGTGAAGGGGTAAAAGGCTCTCATAGGGAAAATCTCAAAAACTGGATCAAAAAAAAGTAAACGCAGATGTAAACAAGTCAGTCTGGCGGGCTGATTTGAAAGGGAACAAAATACTCTCTCTCTTCACTAAGTTACCAAATTAACAGTCAGAAGGCAGAGAGCTCCCGCCATCAAGGAATCTGACTGAAAATCCCACACCCCAAGATGGTACCTGGTGGTCAAAAAGGCTAAGACTACACCATCTCAGCTTCACACAGGGGGGGAGAAAAATCCAACCCACTGTTCTCTAAGGGGTAGATTTTGAAAGGTGCACGCGTGCGTGTCCCGGCGCGCGGACAGGGATGAGGTGATTTTATAACGTGCGCTCGCCAACGCTCCCACCTTATAAAATCGTTGGGCCGCGCGTGCCCAATCAAGGAGCGGACTGGGGGAGAATTTCCTTACCCCCTACCCTAACCTCCCTTCCCCTTCCCCTCTCCTCCTGTACCGCCCGCCTCCATCCCCCGGACCTCCCCTTTCCTTCGGCCCGGCACTTCTGCGCGTAACCCCTGTTTCCCCCCGCACGCTAAACATCTAACCATTAAGTCTCTCTGAGCCTCCTCAGCGCCTTCCTTTGGGACGGACACTAAGGGCTCCTTACCTATGCATTTATATTTGGCCCTTTAAAGAGGATGAGATGCGGGTCCCCCCTGGCCCCAGAGCGCTTATCATCTAAGTTAGTACCTGAGATAAGCGAGGAGGAAGGACCAGCAGTGGGATTATAGACCATGAGGCCACCGGTCAGTATGATTTTATGTTTAAATCTTTCTATTAAAGTTTTATACAAAACACAACATTGGTTTCAGTACTTTCTCTCTGGGCAGTGCCTGGATCCTGCAACCCGCCCAGTACAAGCCCAGTACAATCTGTCAACATTTACGTCCAACACCAACAAGAGCCCCAGCCAAATGATCTTCCTACCCCCAATGTATGATTTTATATGCTTAAGGTGTTGCGATCCCCCCTGCTGCTGCGCTGCAGGAGGTCTCTTACCTTCCTCCAGAGGCCGCTCTGAAGCCAGGGCCTCGCCTGCGCATCTTCCGGGACTTGTTCCAGGGCCTGAGAGGCCTAGCTGTGCCGGTGGCTTGCAGCCTCTGTGTTTGGACTTCCTGTTGGGCGACGCCCTTCCCTAGGGGCTGGCCCGCAGCTCTCTACCCTAGTTATAGGACCAGCGGTGGGCGGTCCTGGCAAGCTCCTCCCAGGGAGTTGCCTTCTTCCTCCAGTATTTAAGGACTTTCTGTTCACTGTGTCTTGGCCTTGGATCTGAGCATTACAGTCGCCTGTAACCTAGCCGATCCAGGTCCTCCATGTTTGATGGTGCCTTGTCCTGTCTCTGCTTGATGTTCCTGATGTCCAGTGTCTCTGCCTTGATGCCTGTCTCTGACCCTGCCTAGATGTTTGTTCCTGTGCCTGCCAGCCGTAAGGGCTTCGGATGTGAGTTTCCCAGCATCGGAGTCCTGTTCGCCTGGGTCTTCCCCGCGCCCTCCTTCTCAGCGTGGTCCGTGACCAGCCTCCCAGGGCTGTGTAGGGTGCGTCTGGGACAGGGTGGTCCGCGACTCAGTCCCACGGGCGGGCTGAGTAGGGCGCCCTGATGGACAGTGCAATGTTCCCGTCCAGCCTTGTCTACAGTGTCTGCTTCAGCCTGTACCCTGATGTCTTCCTCTGCCAGCCGAGGGGGCTTCGGATGTGAGTTTCCCAGCATCGGAGTCCTGTTCGCCTGGGTCTTCCCCGCACCCTCCTTCTCAGCGTGGTCCGCGACCAGCCTCCCAGGGCTGTGTAGGGCGCGTCTGGGACAGGGTGGTCCGTAACTCAGTCCCACGGGTGGGCTGAGTAGGGCGCCCTGATGGACAGTGCAATGTTCCCGTCCAGCCTTGTCTACAGTGTCTGCTTCAGCCCGTACCCTGATGTCTTCCTCTGCCAGCCGAGGGGGCTTCGGATGTGAGTATCCCAGCATCGGAGTTCCTGCTCGCCTGGATCCTTCTAGTGTCTCGTTTCAGCCCTTGTCCTGATGTCTCCGTCTTGCTTCAGCCTGCTTCTGCCCTGTCTGATGTCTTCAGTTTAAGGACTCTGACTGCCCTCGCCTCTGTCCGGCCTGCTGCCCATTGCAGTTCCCTGCGGCAGGTCCGAAAGGGCGGGGAACAGTCGGAGGACCGTTCACTAGTCAACTTCCCCGTGTTGGCTACCATGGGCATGCAGGTCCGGCTGAGGGCCGGACTCCCTGCTTCTGTTCCTGCCTGCCTGGCTCACCATGCCTGCTCAGCTCACCTCCCACGGTGTGGCCTTGGGCTCCTCCTGGGGTCCTGCCGTGGCCCAAGGGCTCACCACCCGCCCGAGACGACCGCGCGCGCTCGTAACATAAGGTATATTGTAAACTGTTAACAAAACATTTTTAGTTTTGAAAAAATCAACCTCGGTATCATATTCTTGTGAATAAACCAAGATCAGACTACAATACTGGTCTGGAGTCAACGTTAAGTGCATGACAGAAGAAGATCTTACTGGCTGATAAAGATTCACAATGACTTCAATTCTTGGTTCCCATTTAATAGTGATAATGCCGAGTCTTAGCTTAATTACAAGCTAAGATTATATACAGGAATAAAAGGTTATTCCTGTGGTCATCGCCTGAACGTTGACAGCCTATAGCATCATTATCGCCCTGGCAGGCAGCGGACTTGGTTGCAGTCCAGTGTTTTTACTATAAAGTCTGCAGTGCTTTTGTAACTTGCAATGCAGGAGTTCGGACAAATAGTCGAAAGCCAATTGAGTCCTTAGGGCTCTTAGCAGGAGCAGCTATTGCATGGACACAGTCAATGAAGACCATTAACATTTTGTGTGTCTGAAGACACTGAGGTGGGGGGAATCATTGTGAAAGCTGAGAAAAGCTCCCCGGGAAGCTGGAGCCGGAGAGCCAGAGCTGGCCTAAGGCTGCTTCCAGCCAGAGATGAACCCATCTAAAATGTGTGCTCCAAGGACTGACTGCTGAGCTGAATAATGCTGGGAGCTGCCTTTCTTCCTCTGATGCCACCCAGGGATTTAGAAATCACAATTCATGATTGTGGTTTGGATTCCTAATGGTTTTTTTGTTTTGAGGAGGTGAAGGGGGGTGGGAAAGTTTGCATGAATAATTTGCATTTATTTAAAGTAGTTATGTCAGGAAAGTCAGAATAATACCTTTCTTTCTGACTATTTATTCAACTTCTAGCCATTCAGGGAATGTAAACCAAAATTTGTGATTTGCAGTTTGTGGCCTTCCAATTCAGCAGCTATGAAACGTAATGCAGATTGTTTTTTGTGATCTGTGATTCGCTACTTACAGTTCAAAGGGAAATCTTATTAATATGACAGGATTTGACCCATCTCTAGGAGCCGCAGAGCTAGACTTCAAATCTCAGAGGCGGTGGCCGAGGGAGGGAGGGGGCTGACAGGCCCGGATGTCCCCCTCCAATAATCAATGCTCCCTCTGCTCGGGCCGACGCAGTATCGGGTGCGAGTTAAACGAGTGCTCGTGACTGAGCGCCCCGCTCCCCTTACGTTCGACGATCCACCTCTCTTGGGCGCCCGATTTAATATTTAAGTTGTGCGCTGCGGTAAAAAAAAGGAGGCGTTAGGGGAGAATGTGCGCCCCCCCCCCCAGCGCCTCCTCGGCAGCGGACGCCCGGGAGAGGTGGTCAGGTCAGGGGAAATGGAAGCTCAGTTTTACAAGCGTCCGTTTTCCTAACCTGACCGCCAGCACACTTTTATTATTATTTTGTTTTTAATTCTCCTTTTTCGGTTAATCCGACTTAATATGGCGATGATATTAACCCAGAGGAACCAAAAAAAAAGGAACAGAAAAGCTTTTTGCCTTAGGGGGTGGGTTAGCGCCTATTTAACCAGCGTCCGACAGCGGGTTAAAGAGGGCGCTCGGCTGAACGCAGCTTATTGCATCGGCCCCCAAAAGAGTCAGACATGGTGTCCCCCCCCATCCCTCACCACCACCAGACCCTGCTCAGCAAACAACTTTCAGGACTCTCCCCTTCCCTTTTCCAGCTCCATCCCCGACCCCCTCAGTGATCTGAAACGAATTATGCGCCCATTTCTTTCGAAAGGTTCGGGGACCTCTGGAGTGAGGGGGTAAGGCAGTGAGCACATTGGCATTAAAACGCCGAGGCACAGAGCGAGGTGCAAAGCAGAAAGCAGGACCCAAATGCAGGCGTTGGCTACACAGGCGCCTGCCAGCTTCCTCCAGACACCAAATTCTTTATCGGCGCGGGAGGAGGAGGAGGAGGAGGAGCGTCGTTACCCCTGCCCGCTGCTGCGGCGGCCGCATCTCCCCTCTGGCGGCGCTGGCTCCAGGTCACAGCGGCATCTGAAGGTTATGAAAGTCCACCTCCGGGGCCTACAGTCGCCCCCTGCAGGCGGGTGGACCCCATTGACGGCCCAGCTGCTCCTCCCGCATGGGCTTCTGTTACCATGACAACCCACGATGGGGGCAGAGCGCCCCGGGGTCTGCCGGCGCACGAGGGGGCTGCCGAAGGCCCCACGCATGAGGTTTGTTCCTCTCCGGTTGCTGCTGTGACCCAGAGCCGGCGCCGTTGGAAGATTCCGGAGGGGGCGCCACAGCTTGGTAGGTGAGGAGGAGGAGGAAGGGGAGAATGGGCCTGAGAGGAGATTTTGGGCAGTGGAGCTCACCTTCTCCACCCCCTGCAGGGAGGAGGGAGAGGGAGTGATTCCCCCCCATGCACCAGCTTGGTTTGGCCCCTGGCAGCAAGCACAGTTGCAATACCCACCCTGAAGCACTGAGAGAGGGGATAAGGCGACGAGCACGGTGGCACAAACGCCCTTAAGCGTAGTGAGGAGTATGGAAAAATATCACAGTAGCATCAAAATCCCAAGGCAAAGAGTGAGGGGTAAGACAGCGAGCGCAGTGGCGTAGACATCCCATGGTAGACGTGCTATGAGATGGGGTCCTGAGTAGTCAGGTGCGATTATGGGAAATGTGTGTTTTTGGTAGGCAAAAGGTCAGGGATTACTTTCAGGCAGGCTATGTGTAAGGCTGTGTACGAACCTGAATTATGGGAATGAGTGCAAGACTATATATGCAAGGGTACTGCTAGTGTATGACGAGGAGAAAGTATGTGAAGATGATGGAATTAAGGGTCTCTTCAAGCCTTTTGTGTTATGCTGGGTCCCTTGCCTTTGCCGACGCCTTAAGCAGGGAGAGCTCAGTGGAAAATATTTGAGCCGTGCTGATTTTTTGGTAAAAATTCTCTCAAAAATATGATCCAGGGTGACCACCTGACTACAGCTGAGCTCTTCCAGGTTTATTGAACTTTAGCTTCAGAGGATCTTGAGAATTTTCCATCCTAGAAAATACTGAGACAGAAGTTAATAGGCTGGGACAGACTCACGTTTTCCTCTTGGGTTCCATTCGGGTGGTGACCCTAAACGAACCGCTGTAGCCAACAGAGCCGGAGAGCGGAGGAGAAGACGAAACCTGAACACTGTTCCACTTGTTTTCCCGAGGAGCTTAAGCGCTGTACAAACCGAACAGTAAACGAATCTCCTCTGTCCCCTTTCACAGGAGGACCACTGAAACTCTCTACGAATGTATGGCAAAAAATGAATTCTGATTTTCATTCTATCAACGATTTGTTTTCATTTAGAATTGGGATCAGAGAGTGAATGTCGATCCGGGTATCCAGAAATGTTTTGCTTATCAAACCTTTTTCAGCTCTGCGATGTGACAGTTTACCAGCTGTATGTCAGAAGTTAATAACACCCCCTAGGATCGGGGAAAAATTGCAAGAAACGCAGACCATCTGCTGAACAAAGCGGAAAGATTAAAAGAAGAATGTAAAAGTCTTTCCACGTTCGAATGACATGTTTGGAGAGGTGCCCAGAATACCTGCATATCTAAACCAGCCACATGAATCTGTTTGCTCTCTTGCAAGTCAGGTATGAGTTTTTTTTTTTAAGACAAAGAGGCCGATGTACTGAAGTGCACAGAATTTCATGCAGACGTTTTCTACTGGGACTTGTAGGCAAATGATAAAGCATTTACGCTCAGAAGTTTCCTAATGACGGTGTTGCAAAAACAAAACAATAAGATAACTACCCCTCAGATATTTTTTTTTTTTTTTTTTTTTTTTTTGCGAAAACTAGCTGGCGATGTCCTTTTTCCACGTATTTTTGTGCTATGAACTTAGATGGTGGCTTTGAAACAGCTGCGTGGGTGCTCGTGTACACGTGCATGCCGGCCCACGCCCTAGGATGCGACCATATTATAACACACGCGCTTATATGCACGCTTGCTATAAAATAGGCTGAAGACGCGTATATGCGCGCACGATTTTAAATGGGCGTGCGCTTGTGCACGCAAATGCCGCGTCTGACGTGTTTAAGTGAGGGAATTTCATAAGGGACGCATGCCGATGCTGTACCCTGTTTTTCCAGTTCGTCCCCAGTTCGCCCAGTTTAGGGATAGCACTTCCAATCTCCTCTAATTTATTAGGCTCCCTTTCCCCCTTAAAACCCCATTTTGTAGCCTAAATCTTTTTGGTTTTGCACTTCCACACCATCCATAGCAGTAGTAAACTTATGTGGCACGCGAGTATTTACGCTCATATCTCTCTTGGCCACGCCCAAGCCCCACCTCTTTTTCTGAACGTTTGATTTATGCGCCCAGCGGGAGTTACGCGCGTACACGGCTGCCTTTTAAAATCCACACAGCGCGCACCAGACCTACTTGTGCGCGGATCTCCCAGTTTTGGCGCACGGAGGGCTTTTAAAATTCACCTTATTAGTTGACGAGCTACTTTGCTCGATTTTGCATCTCTGCAGGTCATTAACTTTGATTTTGCAAAAACATTTAGCAAGAATAAACTCACGCATGTAAGCTGACTACGCGCAAAGCCGGCTGCAGTCAGCTCGGTGCATCAAAAGGGGAAACTTGTGCACCTCAGCCCAAATGATGGCGCACAAGTTGCTGCTTTTACGTGCCAAGAGAATTTCACAAAATCGTGCGTGACATCCTCTAAATAGCTTGCTAGATAAACTCAGGATTTGGCCCGAAAAAAAGTCATGATCTAAAACCTATAGAGGACAATTTTCAACAGCCCGCCTTTTCACCAGGTACGCACACACGTTTGTACACACTTACCTTGTGACTAATCTTAAAGGGAAAGTACCCGGATAGTTTCCCTTGCAAACTTAGTGGCGAGTATAGTTACGCGTGTACTTTGGATGCTCAGGAGTAAAAGAGCACAGGTAGATTGGAAAAGCAAATACACAAGGGCTGGTTTTCTCCCACTACAACCAGAAACAGCTTTTTATTTTTTTAAGCCAGGTAAAATCATGCGTATTGGGAAAGCTGGTGTGAGCTTTAATGTGCTGCGAAGGGGCCGATCCACAGAAACCTATTCGGATAAATAACTCTTCACCCAGGTAACTCCTTTAAAACTTGCCTTTATAATTAGGTAGCTTTTCTGATAGCAGCCTTCACCGACTCCCAGTCCTAGATCTCTATATCAGACTTCCAGAATCTCAAGGTGGGAAAGCAGGCAGAGCCCTCCATCTGGTTGTTTTCCAGGATCTCATTATCGCAATTTGCAATTATAATACCATAAAATCCAACCACAGGAAAATCCTCGCATTACGGATTTCTTTATAATCACGGTCCCGGATCACAAATTTCCATCTCTTTCTGACATAACTGCTTAAAAGCTCCTCGGGCCCATATTCCAAAGCCATTGAGCTGTGTTTACCTGGAGATAGATGAGGGTTTTCTGAAAGGTTCTCCCTGCAGGTTGCTGTGCCTGCCGTATGCGTGCTTCCACTCGCGGTTTTCTGCAGCTCGGCGGAGAGGAGACAGCAACACGAGCGGGTTTTGCACTTTCAAAACCGCGCACGTTGCTTTGGCCAGAAAAAAAAACGTATCCACAGAAAAAAGGAAGTAAACCGTTATGATGGTGAATAACTTAATGACGGTATATAAAAACTCTGAAATAAATAAAGTAGAAATCCTTGCAGGTGCTTTTTTTCCCAGGGAAGCTTTCAAATGAGCTTTCCCTTTCAGAACTGGTGCAGAATCACGCGTGGGTAGAAGGTGCCGGCACACTTTGCACCTGCCGGCACAGAGTTTTTATAATTGCCCTTACAGAACAAAATGTATGAGCGTACATAGTTACACATGATGTGATCTGTCACGTAGCGCTTCCGCTAGCAGGATGATACATTTCCCAGGCCTCAGGACTGCCCGGCTTCACATATGCTCAGCGTGGTAAAAGTAGGCACGCAGTCTGTGGGACCTTTCCGCCCGTGGAATCGACCGATGCCCTTAATCTGCTTTGAACAAGTCGGATGCCAGCATCTGCCACACCGTACTGATGACAAAGGACGTAGGAGGAAAGGATGCCCCTTACCAATGCATGCACTAAGGCAGCCGTTTTATTTTGGGCTTTCCTGTAGGATAGGGATCTCTTTGACTTAAGAGAGAGATGAGTTTAAAAACAACAACAAAAAAAAGTCATGCAAAGAAGATGATGTCTTAAAGATGTTTGAAACTGAATGTAATGTTCAATACCCATCAGCTGTGCTTCAAGGGTACAGAAAGGTCATGGCTAACCCTGAAGTACTCCTGTATGGAAATATCACCAACCCTCCAAGATATAGGCTACAACCTAGGAAACTTTTTGGGTCTTATAAGCAACAGCTTTCATCAAAGAGTCTGGATGCTGAGAGCCACGGGCACAAAATAACAGGTCAACAAAAATGTGCTCTTAAATCTCACCCTTGAGCGGAATTTCTGCCTGCATTGTACACGCTGGACCAGACTGGTTCACATACATGTGAGATATTGATTATGTGCCTATTTAATGAACAGATAGGGCACCCAAGACTCTGCTGAACTGCATATACAGTTAACGAGCCACACTGCAGAGTCTTGTCCTGAACTTGTGTGTCACGGAGGGACTGAAGTAATCAGCTTAGCTGGCCCAAATGTCATTAACCTCAGGATGCAATGTTAATTAATGTGTAACGTTTCTGCAATTGCTTGCCCCAGCCATACTTAGACAAGTGTATCTCCCTCAGTGCTGGTTTTATTAGACTTCAGCAGCCTTCAACACCATTGACCATCATATTTTGTTGGCTAGGCTACAGGTCACTGCTATTGAAGGTAAAGTTGCTTCTTGGTCTGACTCCTTTCTAGGTGACAGAAATCAGTCTGTTGTTCCCAAAGGCTATTATGGGTTTCCACAATGGTCCACTCTGTCTCTCCACCTCTGTCAAAGGTTATGCAGATGATATCTAGATTCATTCCCCCTTATCAGAGGATCTGAATAAGTCTGGAGAATATCTTCCAGTGGACAAAGGTGAAGGAGTTGAGGGCGAATCCAGGCCAAACAGACATTTTGTGGGACACTAAGATCACTGTCGAGGATATTGCATTTCAGTTACAACTAGATGGAACTAGTCTCTCTTTAAAGCCTCAGGTAAGGAGCCTTGGTGCTATTTTAAATGTGCTCATCATTACCATGACGCATCGTATCTCTTCTACAGTTAAAAAGGAAGTGTTTAAATTATGAATTGTCCATCAACTTAAACCGTATTTGGCCTTGACTGATTTAAAAACTGCACCGTATGCCCCAGTGTTATCTTATATGCATTGCTATATAATTCCCTTGTAATGGGTCTTCCTGGCAAAAGACTCAACAGTACAGCTGACTCAACATGCGGCTGGCAGGGAAGAGGAAGGCTGTGCTGTCAGGGACCATACGCTCCAGTTCTGAGTGATTTACCTGGGCTTCTTATATCATCCTGCACGCAGTTTAAAAGGCTTTGCCTCGCCTTTAAGGCACATGAATAGCCCAGGCCTCGATCATTTGACTGAAAGGTTAAGCTGGTTTGAGATTGTTTAAGGTTATTTAAGACGTGCCAGAAATTTAGATAAAGATTACTTAAGGTTTAGGAGATCGGTTAAGGCAGGGATCTTTAAAACTGCTTTTCCTGAAGTTTAATTTGGGCAAAACTGGGATTAGACTAGTTTGCCTATATGATACTTTTTTTTTTTTTAAAGCATTGAATTATTCTCTGATTGGTCCTTAATTATTATGTTATTAGTATTGTATTTCACTGACTCATTGTACATCACCTAGAATGTTTTTAGATAGGCAATTTCAGAAAATTAAATAAATTCATGCATAGAAAAAAATGATGACCCCCCCCACCCGCCCATCACTAAGACATCAATACAAAGACTCAAAATGAGCAGCAATTTCAGGGCGAATCCGTGGAAATGTTCCAAACAATCTGCTCTCTACAGATTTTATTAAAGGCACCATAAAAGCAGAGCTATGGGAAGGGCTAATGCAGGGATAGGCAACTCCAGGCCTCAAGTACTACTGCTACGGTAACAGGCCAGGTTTTCAGGATATTCACAATAAATATGCATGAGATCACTTTTCATGCATGGCCTTCCTTGTATGCAAATCTCTCTCATGCATATTCGTTGTTGATATCTTGCAAATCAGACCTTTCTGGCACTGGAGGACCGGAGTTGCCCTCCCCTGAGCAAATGGTTTATGGGAAAGGAAAGACTACTGGAAAGTGCCTAGAATTAAGTGTCTGCATGTAAGACCAGATATACTTCAGTTCATACTCCAGCTTTGGCAATCTGTGATCCATGATCCGGAGACCTAGAGCAGTGCTTCTCCATCCAGTCCTCGGGGCACCCCTAGCCAGTCGGGTTTTCAGGATATCCACAATGAATATGCATGAGATAGATTGGTATACATGCAAATCTGTAATCATCTTATTCATTGTGGATATCCTGAAAACCCGACTGGCTAAGTGCGTCCCGAGGACTGGGTGGAGACGCACTGGCCTAGAGAACAGGGATGGCCTTGAACGTTTGGATTTATCTATCAGATAATAAAGAATCATTCTCATTGGAGAAATGGCTTTTTAACTGTATTTAAAGGTTAAACTCCCTTTACAAGGTAAAGACAACTGAATTATGCCTCTCTGAGGGCAAAAGAATATTCCCTCCCCTTCTAGATTTTAGTTACAGCCTGCTTTTCAAAGCAGATCACGTGCAAGTATTTCCCTATCCCCAAAGGGTTTATAATCCTAACTTTGTATCTGAGACAACAGAGGGTAAAGTGGCTTGGCCAAGGTCAGCAGGAGCAGCAGTAAGGTCTGAAACCTGGTTTTCCTACTCTAACCTCTGGGCCTCACCTATCTGAGGAAATCTATATAATCCCCCCCCCCCCCCCCCCCCCTCAGGTGGGTTGCTTGACATTTGCTCAGAATCGTATAATTAATGATTACAGGGGAGGCCACGCTCAAACAGGACATTCGCAATGAATATGCAGGCCTATATTTGCATACGATGGAGGCAGTGCACGGAAATTATCATTCCTGGTTAAAAGAAATGATAGAAAGAAAAAAAGTTTAAAACTATCCAAAACGGAGTGAGGGAAAGTCATATGTGTACGGAATATAAGTAAAGGTTGATGAAATGTTTTATCCCATTTTTATTCTTTATCTTGTCCTTCTGGCATTGTCAGCAACACTGCACGTCAAGGAGGAGAAATCCATTATTATTAAACAACACGACAGGTTTTCTCTAAATCCTTCTTGGGCAGCTTTAAATAGCATTATACAGAAGGATTGGAGATGGGGGGGAGAGGATGCCCGCCTGTCTCGCAGAACAGAGCTGTCCTCTGCATGAAACACGCTCTGTAACCCATGCACTAAAGCTTCGCCTGCACACGTAAGGCCATGTAACATGTGTGTGGAGCGGTGTGCCTTGCACTAAGGCTAAACAGGTCCCCCATGACATTAGCAGGTACACCCTAAAATTAGCACATGTAAATAAGGGCACATCGTATGCAAATGATGCTTTAGCAAGCCAGTTGCCAATAGCATGGTATGTTCTCCTCCATGAGCTACTTCACATGCACCTACTAAGGCCTAAAATGTACCACCTTACAGGGGATATTAAATGTTGGTGTTTGCGCAATGCCAGCACATTCATCTTTAACACTGGGGAGAGACGCTGTTTTCATGGCATTTACCCAACACACAGTCCTTGAACTTCCCACCCCTATTCCCCCCAACTCAAGGATCTAGGAGCTGCAATGTTCGATCACCACCCACCACCTGACATAATGGCAAAGGAGCCACAGTGCTCCGATCCTTTGTCTACTCCTCCTGGGCACAAGGGACCACAGAGCTCCCAACTCAACCTCCTACCCTCCTGACAAAAGATCAAGGGGCTGGGGTACCCCCGACTCAATCCCTTATTCCTCAGACACAAGAACAAAGGGCTGTGGTTCACCAACTCAGCTCCCCGACCTCCAGCACTTCCTATCCCTATCCTCCACCTGCCCTTCCAAGAAGAACCTGTAGAAGATCGGGCAGGAGAGAATGCAAACCCTTCCCACCCACTGCTGACGACTTTCAATATGGCACAACTTATCTGTCATGTTACTTTGCCCCACGCGCAATCAGTCGTTTTTCTAAACATCCTCATGGTCTTCCTCATCTCCAGCAGGGAGCAGGAACATAAAATGTAATAAACATGCGTAAAGCTACATTTAGGAAATGACTTCAAAGTAATGATATTGCCTGAATTAACGACCCTGATATGTTTTGAATTTTCAATCCTTGTGGATGAATTACACAATTTCCACAGCAATGACCACTCCTCCTGCACGAGTGGAAACATACATTTATTTATTTATTTTTCTATAGCGATGTTCATGAAAAGACATATCACCTCGGTTTACATCGAACAAGAACAAGGGTAGCTTACATCGAACAAGGGTTACATCGAACACGGTATTGCAACAAGCAAGTGGTGATAACTTGGTCAGGATGGGTAATGACCAGGGTGAGATTCCTAAAAGCGGTAATAACATGTGTATAACATTGGTAAAAAGCAAGAGAAAGGTTCATGAGATCATAGGGTAAAACAAGTTAACTTAAATCTTAAGCAGGGAAGAGAGACTGGGAGAGGAGATCAGGACTGGGGTACCTGAGTAGGGGTGCCTGGGTAGGGGTACCCTGGTAGGGTGCCAGGAATATGATACCAAGGGGTAGGGAGGAAGGAGGGTGGGTGGTGGGGTTGATAGCAGGATAGGATGCTGGGTGGCGGAGTAGGGAAGAAGGAAGGGTGGGGAAGGAGGAACACGGGAACACTCGGATGGTATTAATGATTACATGGTGCTAAGGACCGGGCAGCATCGAGAGTCAGTGAGTATCCTGCAGCTTTTTATTTATTTATTGTTTATTTATTTATTTTGAACTTTTCTATACCGACATTCATGTGGCAAGATACATGTCATATCGGTTTACAGTGTAACACAAAATTGCAACAGGCATTACATGGAACATAACATAGAAACATAGAAATGACGGCAGAAGAAGACCAAACGGCCCATCTAGTCTGCCCAGCAAGCTACGCACTTTATCCATTTTTTCCCCTTTTTTTTCTCTCCCACCTGTTACTATTGGCTTCCAGTACCCTCCGGCCCTAATTCCCCTCCACCCCATCACCAATGTAGAGAGCAGCGACGTATCTGCATCCAAGTGAACGTCCAGCTCAATTAGGGGTAGCAACTGCTGTAACAAGCAGGCCACACCCTTACCTCATACTCTTACCCACCCCTGTTTTTATTTTTTGGTTTGGTTTTTTTTGGAGATAGCAGCCCTCCATCCTTCCGCTCCGTGGAATTGGATATATCTTTCTCTATCCCAAACAGTGAACAAAATAGGTGAATGAGCTGCAGGTTGCTATATAATTCATTACAGAGTACAGCACGTAAGCCGAACAAGAGCACTTTACGATCAGGCCATGCATGTAAATTTCTGAATTTTGCTCTCCACTGGTGAATCACAGCAGCACAACTACAAGACAGCTGCTGTACCCATCATAACTCCAGAAACCCATTCAAAGGCAAAAAGCTCTAGCATCGCAGGCATGCTGCTCGGTGTAAAAATCCACCCAAACCAACATGCAGGACTTCCCCACCCCACCCCTCTCAAATATTGATAATTCATGGAATGGGGTCAGCATGCCCAATTGTACCACAGCGTGCAGGCCCATGTCCCGTGGCCGCTGCAGAACACATGGAACCGGGTTACATAGAACTGGGAGAACAGAAGATACAACTGGGGGAAGCATTAGCAACTGTTAACAAGTGAGGCATTTAGAGGACGAAGCATTTTCAAACAAGCATTTTTAAGGAAATGCTTGTTTGAAAAGCCAAGTCTTAAGTTTAAAGAAATGGCTATGATTCTAGCCATGGTAATGCTCATTAAGAGAAACTCAGAAAATATATTATGCAGTCAAAGGGATATCCCTGTGGTCTTTACTAACATCCAAGGCGAGAGGTGAATATTGTGAAGTACAAGTCAATGATGTGATATTATTGGAGGATCTGGGAGCAGTTTGTAAGAGAAGGTCCCAAGCTGAATAAAGAGCTCTCTTGAATGCAGTCCTCACTGATCAGAATGGGTTGCCGCCATGTTCGACAGAACAGTTCCCCTTCAATTTAGGTTGTTCCTGAAAATCATCAACATCAGAACACAGATGAGGAAGATGAAGGAACTGACTTTTGGATAAATCTTTTTTGAATGGATCAGAGCCGTGAAAATGTAAACAGAGTGGCCAGTTTTCAAAAGGGTTTAGGTGCTTAACTTTGGGAGTTAGACTTCTAAATTGGCTTTTTGAAAACGTACTAGGGCTGACTTCCTAAATGTAGGCTCCATGTTTCACTGAGCCAATACATTTAGAACCTAAAAAGAGGGTGACTCTGGGGATGGAAGCAAGGAGGGAAAAGATTTACACTGATTTTCGGCACTAGGCACGAAATATAGGCGTCTAAATCTAGTCAAAAAAATAGAAGGCCTAAATGTAACAGCCCAAGTTTTAGGTCCTTAAATTGAGGTGAATTTTCAGATGAAAGCCTCCAGCATTTTTGAATATCAGCCTCAAGATATTTTGTCATATGGTTCCAAAATAAAATAAATAAATAAATAAATATGTGCATGACTTAGACTTCTTCCTCTTTATTAAAATATCCTGAAACACAATTTCTGTAAGACGGTACTGCTTAGAAAATAAAAAACTGTGATCACATTCGGCCAGCCTTTTATGGAACAAAGTCAATTCCCAGTTATGACCTCCCCAAAAAATGAAAATCATGAATATAATATTTCCATAACAGGGCATGCTCAGAAAAAGCATTAAAGGTTACAAAACGCATTCTTCATAGTCAGCAACCTACAATTTAGCAAAGCAGTTCCTCATGGTTGTCCTCCTTATTTAAAGATAATAAAAACCTTTGAACTAAAAATAATTATTGCATAATACAATTGCAGAAAGATCACATACAAAAAAAAAAGAGAGGGCGAGCATGGTGAATAAGGACACATCTGAAAAACGGATTCACTAATCAGTAGTACATAATCCTGAGGAACGTCTGCATATACTGTAGTAACTCGAGGTAGAATCTGATCACGCCAAATCTGTATGCAACAGTGGGCAAGCCAAGACTTCTGGGTGCGCCAAAACCAGGGGAGAGAAGGGGATGGGGCAGAGCAGGGGATAAAGAGAAAAGAGGTTCATCTTTCATTGTGGATACAGGACCTCTCTGATGTGAGGTTTCAATCCTAGTCTTCCAAAAATGTCAAAAGGCTCTAAACTGGAATGGATTCTCCACTAAAAATAGCAAAAATAAACATTATTTCTAAATTTCAGTTTTGTATTTTGGGACTGCAGTTGCACATATTAAGCAAATCTACAACATTTGATGAGAAATCATGGTTAAGAGTTTTGTCCTCGTTCAACAAATAGGTCCTAAAAAAAAAACCAAAAACCAAATTCTCTAGCCAGAGAATTATGAAAAGAGATGGAAAGATTGCAAACACTTAAAATGTGACACCTGCTACTGTCTGAATCAATACGTCGGCGGAGAGTGGTGCCAAACCTTTCCAATTCTGTGTGCCGAAAAAGTAAGAGAAAGAAAATTCTTAATGTTCATCAAGAAGGGGTTAATATCATCGATATACTAATGGAGCAATATGAAGAATGTACAATAATCAAACAAGCATAAAATCAAGTATCGGTGCACAATCATCATTAAGATTCGCATAACATAAAGTGATGGGAATGCATATCCTGTACCTAACGCCAAAATCATGAAGATACACGATCGCTCATACCCATGAACCGAAAGTTTAACATCCATCAGAATTTCAGATCTTAACACTAAGTGAGAAATAAAAGTGAACACACAACCTCCTTGCCTGCAGGGTAAAAGGGCAAAGAGCTGTTTACATTAAATAGGTGATGCCAGAAGGCGAACTTGTATTAGGAATTTGAATTTAATAACTTTAGAATTCATGATGATAAATAACGCCACCCTCATTTTTCTTTTAACCTTTATAGAAATAAAGTCTTTAATTGATTACATAAGTCATATAAAGCAAGTTAAAACCTTTCCACATGCACCTCATGCTGGTCTCACTAATAGCTCTATTTGCAGCTGAAACAGCTGGAGGAAAGGAAAATAAGAAGAGGAAAAGAGGATGGAGAGAGGGGCATGAAGCAGAGATCAGAGAGAGAGAGAGAAGCTGAATGGGGGAAAAGCAGAGGAGTGAGAAAGAGGGGGGAAGGGAGAGAGAGGATGAGGGAAGGGAAAGAGGTTGGAGTTGATGGAAGACGCAAACAAAACATGGTAATAGAAGCAATAAAAAAGACAAAAAAAAAAAAAACCAACATAGAGCAAAACAGCAAAAATAAATAAATGTCATGAGAAAAAAATGTTCCCTAGTGCCTGAAAAATGTTTGATTGAAACACAGCTTTCCAAAATATTTTCCTTGATTATGATCTGCAGAATTATAACCAAAGTAATGAAGTAAAAATTAAGGAAACATTTTCAGTCTTTATGTAGCCATAGTCGGGAATGTTTAAAGATCCTGGGTAAAGGTATTTCCATAAATGATGGGATTCGGCTTATATTGAGTGCTTATTCTTGCCGGTTTCTTCACGACTACTGCAGCGTTGGTATTATTCATGCTAATCTAGCTCTTCCAAACCCCATTGGAGAAGCGATCCTTAATTTTAACGAGTTCTCTTTTTCAGATAGATAAATTAACAAATAGAAGGGATTATTTAGTAAAATGTTTCTTCTGGTTTGCATTTATGGGGAAAATGCTTAGAGATGGGTAAACTAGGATTAAATCTGAGCCCCATTTGAACTGGATAGAAGGTAATCAGAGCTAAAACAGAAGAGGCCACAAACTGGACCATGCAACTCCCAACCAACGTCAGTGCCCCTCTTTGCTCTGACTGGATGCTCACTCGTCATTTGCAAATATTCACAGGTTCACACATGTGAACAGTCACACAATCCTCAAATATTTGAAGTGGTTTAAATCTGCAAATATTCACAGAAATCCAAGCCAATGCGAGGTCTAGATTTATCAGATGCAAACAGACTTGGATCAGAGTCCGATTCTCAGGTTCAATTCGGGCTCTATAGCTGTGGGATCAGAGCTGGAGGAGGTTTGGCCAACCCTAGCTGAACCCTTCTTACATCGGGTATTTTTAGCTGCATTCAATATATTGGCCTATTTATTTTGGTGCAGGGATCGTGAATTCTGCAGCCGTGATCTGGTTCTGGGTCAGGCGGGGTGGCCTCTGACCCTCTGCAGGGAGCTCCCCGCTGCCAGCCCTTGACTTGGCAATGATTATAAGAGTAATTGGGGTTCGGGGAGCTTGACTTGCACAATGTAACAAACAACTCTCTCCCTCAATAATCCCAATATAGGAGTTTCGGGGGTTTTCGTCGTCTCCTCTTGTGTCGTTTATCTTTTTCTTGTTATTGTTTTATAGTTTATAGTTTATTTAGGTTTTCTATACCGTTACATCAGTCGTAAGACCATCACAACGGTGTACAATTAAAATGAAAATACAATAGTGTCATGAATACAATTAATAACAAATTAATACCATAAAATGTTGGTAACATTGAATTATTCTAAAACAATAAAACATTATTACACCCTTAAAGTAAAATATAAATATAAATCATAAAATGATAAGATCAATAAGCTAAAAAAATTACAATATAGAACTTGCTGGTTTATTTGTCATGCCTCTGTATAGGCACATGTAAAAAGCCACTTTAAGTCTGTTTTAAATTTCTTAATATCTGTCTGCAATCTTAAATTGGTTGGCAACGTGTTCCAGAACATAGGGCCTGCAATGGAAATCGTTCTGTCCCGAACCTCACTGAGTCTTGCTGATTTGATCGTTGGAACATACAAGAGACCCTTATTACTAGATCGAAGGTCTCTCTGTGGGACATGTAGGTGAATAGAGTAATTAAGCCATTCTGCATTATTTCCGTGTATAATCTTGTGCAGAATGCATGCTACCTGGTATTGTCAGGATATATTGTACCTTCTGCGCAGTGCCAAGTGCAAGGCCCAGTTTAGACGCATCTGATAATCGCATCGATTCTTTCTTGATAGCGTAGGCTCTGGTTAAGCAACGTCCTGGCCTGAAGAGAAAGCTGTCCGGAGAAGAGCGGCGCTCCGGACCACTCCTCTCTCTTAGGGTCAGATGGAGCCAGCTGCCCCCAAGGGGGGGGGGGCAAGGCCACGGGATAGACGCGCAGGGCAGGACTGACGCGGATCTGCGGCCGAAAGAGACCTGCAGCCCCTCCAGCCGTCTGCCTGGCCGTCGGCTCTGTTTGCAGCTGGAACCCGCTGCTTCTGGCAGGTTTAGGATCTCATTCATTACCAACTGCTGTCTGGTTTGTTTTGTTTTGGGGTTTTTTGGGTTTTTTTACCACTTCAGTACCTCTGTTTGGACAATCGCGATCCTGTGCTAAGAACGTGAAAGGCTCTTATCAACAAGGCGCTCGGTTTGACTCCAGGTCACGGAAAGTTAATTGCCACACGGAGCCTGTACTTTCTCTCTCTGCAGCTGCCTTTTCTGCCTAGGACAAAGAAGTTAAATAGTGTGTGGTACCCAATGGCCTTAGCTAATGTCATCAGGAGCCAGTTCTTCCTACTCCTCATGCTATCTGTGTAGGGAGAGATGATTGCACGCCTTAAAAAGGAGCCAAGTGTTGTAACTAAGCGAATGTTTTAAGAAGGTTGAATTATGAATGACTATGAACGATGTGCATTGCTCACAAGGGTCAAGCGTCAGCTAATTCATCCCCTGTTTTATCATACGACCTGTGCATGTGCGCACCTATTTTTCTGTCTCATTCTGCGCTCTTTGACATCCTTCAGCAGTTCGCGTCTATACATTAGAAAGCAATTGTGTTCCTTTTCGCAGGAGAGGAAGGTTGGAGAGGGAAGGCATTATGTTTCTGAGTGCAGGAGTTTGTCTCTTTGCTTCGCTGCATCAGCTCTTGCTAAGGGGGTGGCAGTAATCTTTGCATTCAGCAAAAGCAGATTAAAATGAACCCATGTAGAGAGATGTGCAAAGCCTTTTTGTTTGTTTGCTTTTCTAATTTCCAAACTAATCTGGCCAACCTGCAGCAAAGTCGGAGATTTTCTGGAATTACTTAGCGACCCTTTTATTTTAAATCTGATGCAGATTCCTTGACTTAGGTAATCTCCATGGGAGTCGGAGCAGTTTGGCTGGGAACGTTTTGAGACAGGATGAAAATGTGCGTGGTTCCATTTTGATCTCAAATGTTCCACACATCATCTGAGCCTAAATCTGTGGGAGGAAAATTAAGTTTTGCATGCATTCCTGTCCCAGTCCTGTCCCCATAATAATGACCTACTAACATCTGTACTAAACAGGTCAGCAAAAGGGGAAAATAGCCAGCAAGCTTTCATCTGTTCATGAGCAAAACGGGTACTAAAAATAAGACAGACAGAAAGAAATAAAATAAGATATTTGGAAAAGTAAAACAAAACAAAAAAAAAAAGGTGAACACTTTAGAATTCAAACTGTAAAATTCACTCAAATATTTTAAAAAGAAAAAGTTAAATGGTGCACCCGTTAGTCTGGCCTTATTTGAGGAGGAATACCAAAAGCTTGGAAATAAATAAATATGTTTCTCTACCTGCTCCTCAACTGTTTAAGAATTTCGCTTGATGCTAATTAATTTGGCTGCATGAAACCACATTAATAATGGCAAGCACTGAAATAAATCTGCAGCAAGCCAGTTTGTGAATATGGTTTAGTAAGTAGGATGAGCACAATCTATGCACATACTCTGCTTTTGATTTGCAACCGAAATCGGATTGGATTCCACCAAGGCTCATGTAGGGTGCCTTTTGGACGTATTGTAGCAATTATCCCAATATCACCTCCTTCAGATCTCTTCTCGCTGCTGGAAAAGGTAGATGTGTGCAATTTGTCAATAACAGTTGGGAACGGAAATGTTCCCTAAGGACACTGAATCCCTGTTCATACAACAAGGCTAAACAGGGTGCACCACTGGTCGCTCTCTCTTTTGATCCCGAATGTCTCATTTCATTCTCTTGCTTTACCTGATGCTTTTTCAGGAAGCCATTAAGCACTTTGTACCTATGCATGTAGAGTTATGTGAACTGTTGAGCCCCATGCCAAGAAATTCAGGAAAATGATGTCTTTCAAGTGTAAAAATAAAGGTTGACAATGGAGTTCTAGGTGGTACCATCCATAACATGTTTATCTTGAGAAGAACAAGGAGATAAAATCCTCCTGCTGAACAGGCTAAAGTGGTGTGTATATACTGTTGACACATGATAACAGACACAGAAAAGGGTTGAATTAGCCGAAGTCTGAAAATCTTTATACTGTAGCATCAATCCTCAATGCTTCAGCCCTAAATAATCGGACTAGATCAGGAGTCAATGGAAGCTCCCATCAACCCCAAGCATGGCTCCTTTACTCTCTTCCCCTCGTACACTGTCTTCCTCAAATTAATCCAAAGGCTTGGTGGTGCCTCCAGAGCAGCTGTTCCAAAGGTGGCCCTCGGCTGGTAGCCTTTGAATAACTTGTTAGGGGAAAAGAACCAGTTGGACAGGATGGTGGCGGCTTTCTAGTGGGAGTAGCAGAGGTTGAGATTGACTGGGAAGGGCTGAGTGTATTGAGGGAAGACAGTGAGGTAAATATTTAAAAAGTACGCACGCATGTACTTTTGTACGCGCGTATCTTGTAAAATCCGGGGTCGGCACGCGCAAGGCTGCGCAAAATCGGCAGCCTGCGCGCGCCGAGCCGCGCAGCCTGCCGCCGTTCCCTCCGAGGCCGCTCCAAAATTGGAACAATCTCGGAAGGAACTTTCCTTCCACGTCCCCCCACCTTCCCCTCCCTTCCCCTATCTAACCCACCCCCCAGCCCTACCTAAATCCCCCCCCCCTCATATTTGCTGTACAAGTTACGCCTGTTTGAGGCAGGCGTAACTTGTGCGTGCCGCCTCGGCATCCCCCGGCACAGGCCGCAGTGCTGGGGGACTCGGGACCGCCCTCCCGGCCCGCACCTGAACCGTCGCCACGCCCCCGGACCCGCCTCGGACCACCCCCTGACCCCAGACATGCCCCCTCCCGCCCCTTTTACGAAGCCCCGGGACTTACGTGCGCCCCGGGGCTTTGCGCACGCCGGCGACCTATGCAAAATAGGCACGCCGGCGCGCGAGTGCCCTGCACGCGTAAATCCAGGAGGATTTACGTGCGCAGGGCTTTTAAGATCTACCCTAGTGTGTGGCCACTTCAAGGTGCAGCAAGGGAGGTGGAACAGGGGGTTGCAATAGATCCCCCTCCCCAAGGGCTTTGTACTCAGTGGTGGAGGGGTCACTCATTGCCCTTGAAGAAAACACTCCAAAGCTTGCCTCAAGGCTCCCAGGGAAATGTATGTCCACCTGCAAGCCATGCATGCAAGCCATGCTATGTTAGCTACCATATTTAAGAGCATAAGAATATAAGACTTGCCATACTGGGTCAGAGCAAAAATCCATCAAACCCAGTATCCTGTTTCCAACAGTAGTCAATCCAGGTCACAAGTACCTGGCAGGATCCCAAAAGGTGAATAGTTTCTATGCTGCTTATCCCAGGGATAAGCACAGGCCTGGATTTGTCAATAGGCAGCACTTACTACCTTCCAGCTATGCTGAATGGCACTTAGCAGAGAACAGCCCTCAGCTTCCTTATCCAACTCCTCCCCTCTTCCCCTTCCTCAATCCCAGAACCACCCTCTCTCGCCCTCCTTGTCTCCCATCCCAGATCCCTAATCTTCACTCTTCCCCATCCCTTCATTTCTGGTCCTCCTCCCATCCCCTCTCCATCCCTGATCCTCTTACCTCTCAACTCTGGAATTTGTTGCCAGAGGATGTGGTTAGTGCAGTTAGTATAGCTGTGTTTAAAAAAGGATTGGATAAGTTCTTGGAGGAAAAGTCCATTACCTGCTATAAATTAAGTTGACTTAGAGAATAGCCACTGCTATTACTAGCAACAGTAACATGGGATAGACTTAGTGGATTGGCCACTGTTGGAAACAGGATGCTGGGCTTGATGGACTCTTGGTCTGACCCAGTATGGCGTATCTTATGTTCTCTACCTATCCCTTAGATGTCTTCCTGCACTGATACGTGTGAACTCTTTTCTTCACCCAATAAAAGGAAAATAAATGAGACAGACATACATATTTCTAATTTAATATAAAAGATAGAAATGTACTTCAGAATGTTCACATTTTTGCCCCAGAATCCTCTCCGAGCTGCCACAGGAAACTCTGGGTCTGTGCCTTAGACCGAATTCCTGTTGTCTGACCTTCCTTGGGGAAGGAGAAAGGGGGGCGACAGCACCATCAGTGCCTAGGAGTGGCGAAATCCTAAATCCGTCACTGGATAAACAGTGGAGTTCCCCCAAGTGATAATGGTTTATAGACTTTTCTTCCAGGAACTCGTCCATACTTTTAAAACCCAGCTACACTAACAGATTTCACCACATCCTACAGCAATAAATTCAAGAGATTAATTATGTGCTGAGTAAAGAAAATATTTTCTCCTTAAATGTTTTACCTCATAACTTCACTGAAGGTCCCCGAGTCTTTGTACTTTTTCAGAGAGTAAATAACTGATTTATAGACCTCTATCGTGTCTCCTCTCAGCCGTCCCTTCTCCAAACGGAAGAGCCCTAACCTTTTTAGTCTTTCCTCCTACGGGAATCGTTCCATCCCCTTTATCATACCTTTCCTAATTTTTCGATATCCTGTTTGAGACCAGAAGTGCACGCAGTACTCGAGGTGCAGTTGCATGGAGCAGTACAGAGGCAGTGTGACGTTCTCTGTTTTAGTCTCCATTCCTTTCCTAATAATCCCTAGCACTCTGTTTGATTTCTTGGCTGCCATCGCATACTGGGCAGAGGATTTCAACGTATTATCCACGATGATGCGCGGGTCATTTTCCTGAGTGCTGACTCCCAATGTGGAACCTTGCACTGTGTAGCTGTAATTTGGGTTGCTCTTCCCTACATAATTCACTTTGCACTCGTCCACATTAAATGCCATCTGCTATTTAGATGCTCAGTCTCCCAGTCTTGCAAGTTCCCTTTGCAATTTCTCACAATCCTCTTGTGATTTAACAGCGTTGAATAATTTTGTATAATCAGCAAATCTGATTACCTCGTTGTTTCAATCTCCAGGTCGTTTGTAAATATATTAAAAAGCAATGGTCCCAGTACAGATCCCTGGGGCACTCCACTATTCACCTGGGTCCATTGACCATTTAGACCTACTCTATGCTTCCTTTTAACCAGTTCTCAATCCACAATAGAACATTGCTTCCTAGCCAATGACTTTTAAATGTTCTCGTCTCTCATGAGGTACTTTTTCAAATGCTTTCTGAAAATCCAGATACACTATATGAATTGGCTCATCTTTATCCACATGTTTACACCTTCAAAAAAATGTAGCAAACTGGTGAAGCAAGCCTTGCCTTCACTAAATCCATGTTGACTTTCCCATTAAACTATGTTTATACCTATATGCTCAGCAATTTTGCTCTTTAGAATAGTTTCAACCATTTTTCCTGTCACTGACATCAGGTTTACCAGTCTGTAGTTTCCCATTTAACCCTTTTTATAAACTGGCATTATATTGGCCACCCTCAAATCTTCATGTACTGTAGTTGATTTTAATGGTAGTTTACAGATCACTAGCAGTAGATCTGCAATTTCATTTTTCAGTTCTTTCAGCATGCTGGGATGTATTGTATACCATCTGATCCAGGTGATTTGCTATTCTTTAGTTTGTCAACTTGCCTTAGTACATCTTCCAGGTTCACTGAGATTTCTTTCAGTTCCTCTGAATCATCACCTTTAAATATCATTTTTGGCATGGGTATCTGCCTTACATCTTCCTCAGTAAAGACCAAAGCAAAGAATTAATTTAATATATCTGCTATGACCTTGTCCTCCCTTTGTGCCCCTTTAACCCCCCAATCATCTAATGTTCCAACTACTCTCTTGCAGGCTTTTTGCTTCAAATGTACCTGGAAAAGCTTTTATTATGAGTTTTGCCTCCATGGCATGCTTATTTTCAAATTCTATCTTTTCCTTCTTTGCCAATGCTTTGTATCTAACTTGTCAGTGCTTATGCTGTTCCTGTTTCTTCATTTGAATGTCTTTTCAAATTTTTGAAAAATGCTCTTTTAACTAGAATAGCCTCTCTCAACTTGCCTTTTAACCATGCTTGCAGTCATTTGGCCTTCCTTCCATCTTTTTAATGCATGGAATACATCTTTTCTGGGCTTCCAAGATAGTATTTTTAAACAACTCCATGCCTGATATACTCGTGATCTTTGCAGCTGTTTTTCCTATTTTTCTCATAATCTCCCTTTTGAAAGTTAAATGCTATCGCAGTAGATTTCCTTAATGTCCTCGTGCCAGTTACCAAGTCAGATTTGATCATGTTATGATCACTATTGCCAAGTGGCACTAACACCATTACCTCTTTCACCAGATCCTGTGCTCCATTAAGACCTGGCTAGTCTCACAGGCTTTTGATTGTTAACACCTGCAGATGGACCTTTAAGGCTATAGAGTTAGCTTTGAGACCACCGCTAACTAGTCAGTAATGTACTTGTCTTTATTTTAGCAATTTATATGTATGCAGATTATTAATGATTTGCTGTATTAATTTTATGCTTACTGTTTTGTCTGCCAATATTTTTTGAATGCGGCTATCACGTATGTTTTATTTTGTAAACCACCTAGGTAACTTGCTTTTATTTAGTTATTTTTATTTGTTGATTTTGTGGTACCGTCGTGGTTCACAATCTGATAAAATAATACGATAAATAAAGAAAATAAATACAATGCGTGGTGGTAAAGTAGATAAAAGAGAATACTAAAAGTATAAAGTTCAATAAATGAAGGAAGGATTAGGTCTAAAATAGCTTGCCTTCTTGTCAATTCTTGTACCACTTGTTCCATGAAGCAGTTCATTTATTTCATCTAGAAACTTTACCTCCTTGGTATGTCCTGATGTGACATTTACCAGGTCAGTACTGGTGAGTAATTGAAATCACCCATTATTACTCTGTTGTTATTTCTTTTAGCTTCCCTAATTTCTATTAACATTTCCTCATCTGTCTGTTCATTCTGGCCAGCAATATTATTCAATGTCCTTTCCCACATGGAACTTCTCTCCATAAAGTTTCCACAATGCATTTTGTTTACTGTAGAACTTTTATCCTGCTTGACTCTGTGCCCTTTTTAACATATAGAGCCACCCTCTCCACCAATTAGATCCGCCCTATTATTCATGAGCCAATTTGCATGAATTTGCATGCACAGCACATTCAAATACCTGCATTGCATCTGGTGGAATTAGAAGTTCAGCGCATCATCTTGCAGTAAGGCATTTAGTGCCCAGTAAATAGCGCTTATCCCAGGGTAAAGCTTTAACTCAGCTTAATAAACCAGCCCCTTAGATTGTGAGCTGCCTACAGTACCTGAATGTAACTCGCTTTGAGCTGCCAATGAAAAGGTGTGAACGAAATCTAAATACAAATGTTCCTGGTGCCCCCTCCCAAAAAATATGAAATTATAAAAGTCAATATTTTAGAATAAAAACAGCGACTTAAAATAAGACCATATGAGGAAGCAAGGGAGTAAAAAAAAAAAAAAAAAAGGCAAATTGATATTTTGAAAAAAAAAATCTAGCAGGGCAGTTTGAAGTCCAAGCCCATTCGTACCAGTGTGAGCCATGACTGGGAATGGTGGAAACTCAAGCTGGGGGGGAACGCTCAGCCCAGCCCCTGCCTGCGACCCGAAAGCTTCACTGCCGAGCTGCAGGTACCGGGGAAAGGGGCGCAAGCAGCTGCCAGCGCAGGGCAGGGATTCCCTCTCTCCCTCCTCCCCCTAGGACCTGCCCACCTCCTCCCGGAGTCCGCTTCCAATACTTAAGTCTCGCTTTAAAAAAAAAAAAAAAAAAAGAAACCCAACCCCCCCCCCCCCCCCCCCCGCGAGCCAGGCGGAGGAGACAGTGCAGTGCAAAGCACTGCCAGGGACATCGGCTGAAGGGAGAGGGGAGCAGCAGCAGCAGGGGGGCGAGTTCCCTTGGCGCAAGGGCTGCCCGGCTATAGCGCCCTGGCCCGGCCGAAGGTGAGCAGCCGGCACCTTCCTCCCCGAGCCCTGGAGGGCGCCCCCGGAGCCGGCGCGCGGCGCCAGTTGCGCGGCGCGGAAGTGCAGCGCCCTCCGCTGAGCGCCCCCCGCGCCCGGGATGTGAGCCGCCGCCGCCGCAGGGAGGCGCACTGAGCGCCCGGGGCCCCCTTTCTCGCACGGAGGACGCCGCCGCCGGAGGTGACTATGCGATTACGGCTCCTCGCTTGCCTCCTCGTGCTCTGGGACTTCACGGCACAGCAGCAGCTGCCCCGCGGGAGGCGGCACCGGAGAAGTGAGTGAGGGGGGGACGGGACGCGAGTTCCAATCCCGGCACTGGGGTGGGGGCTCGTCAACAGCGCCGTCTATTCCGCCGAGAAGGGAAGGGAGCTCGCCCGTCCGAAAGGGCTGTGCGGGTGCCTGTGTCGTTTCGTTTCTTGTGCCGAGTCCCCCCCCCCCCCGATAGGAAAACAGCAGTTCCCTGGCCGGACAGTCCCCGGGGTGTGGAGCCGCCTGCCCGGGGCAGAATGCAGGGGGCCCGCCTCGCTTCTCTGACCCTTGGCGGGGGTCTGCGGGGCAAATCAAGGGAGCAGCTTCTCCAGATCTGCCCTTCCTCCTCCCCAAGGACAGGGTGCTGGGGGGGGGAGGGGTCCTGGGATGAGAGGAGCAGCGGCGCTTGCAGAGAGAGAGTTTCTAGCTCCCCCCGCTCCCTTTCCTTCCACTCACAGTTACTTTCAGGGCTTGGGAAGTTTCGGGGGTGGGGGGCAGATGGATGCATTCATTTCCCCCCCCGACACGCAGTCCGAATACCTCTCCCTGCCCTTTTTTTTTTTTTTCCTGTCCCTGCTTGCCCCGTGGCCGAATTATTGCCGGGGCTGAGGGTTTGCCGGACCTTCGCCCCGCTTCTCCCTCCGCAGAGTCTCCCTGGCCGAAGGGGACCAGGGGGGTCGGGGGAGGCTGAGCATCCTTGCCCCACGCCCTTCTGCAGGGGCTCTGCCCGGCTCACGGCTGGGTCCCTGCGCTTTCGGGGATCGCCACCGCCTTTACCGCTTTCTGTCCTAAAGGTATCGCAACCTGCACAGCTTTCCCGGTTTGCTTTGGGGTTTTTTGTTTTTATTTTGCAGGAGCCGTAGCGCTCCCCAAATTCTTGCTCTACAAGCAGGGATAAAGCGCAGCCGGGCGGGGACCCCCACCCCTCCATCCAGAAATAAAGTCCTCGGGGGGTGTTCGCCTTGGGAGGGCTGCAAGGCTCCTGCCTCCTAGGAGAGAGATCGGCTCCGCAGGCTCCCCCCGCCCCCTCTCTCTCCGATCTCATAAAACTGCTGTGGGAAGTGCGCCCCCTGGCGGCCCGGGCAGCGCTTCTTCTCCGCACCTGTAATCTCTGCAGGACGGCGAGGATGCAACCGCAGGATTAATATAGCAGCTAATATTCTGTCCTTAGCACCCAGAACCACAGGATTAATATAGCAGCTAATATTCTGTCCTTAGCACCCAGAACCACAGGATTAATATAGCAGCTAATATTCTGTGCTTAGCACCCAGAACCGCAGGAGTAATATAGCAGCTAATATTCTGTGCTTAGCACCCAGAACCGCAGGATTAATATAGCAGCTAATATCCTGTCCTTAGCACCCAGAACCACAGGATTAATATAGCAGCTAATATTCTGTGCTTAGCACCCAGAACCGCAGGAGTAATATAGCAGCTAATATTCTGTCCTTAGCACCCAGAACCACAGGATTAATATAGCAGCTAATATTCTGTGCTTAGCACCCAGAACCGCAGGATTAATATAGCAGCTAATATTCTGTGCTTAGCACCCAGAACCACAGGATTAATATAGCAGCTAATATTCTGTGCTTAGCACCCAGAACCGCAGGATTAATATAGCAGCTAATATTCTGTCCTTAGCATCCAGAACCGCAGGAGTAATATAGCAGCTAATATTCTGACCTTAGCACCCAGAACCACAGGATTAATATAGCAGCTAATATTCTGTCCTTAGCACACAGAACCACAGGATTAATATAGCAGCTAATATTCTGTGCTTAGCACCCAGAACCACAGGATTAATATAGCAGCTAATATTCTGTGCTTAGCACCCAGAACCGCAGGATTAATATAGCAGCTAATATTCTGTGCTTAGCACCCAGAACCGCAGGAGTAATATAGCAGCTAATATTCTGTGCTTAGCACCCAGAACCACAGGATTAATATAGCAGCTAATATTCTGTGCTTAGCACCCAGAACCGCAGGAGTAATATAGCAGCTAATATTCAGTGCTTAGCACCCACAACCACAGGATTAATATAGCAGCTAATATTCTGTGCTTAGCACCCAGAACCACAGGATTAATATAGCAGCTAATATTCTGTCCTTAGCACCCAGAACCACAGGATTAATATAGCAGCTAATATTCTGTGCTTAGCACCCACAACCACAGGATTAATATAGCAGCTAATATTCTGTGCTTAGCACCCAGAACCGCAGGATTAATATAGCAGCTAATATTCTGTGCTTAGCACCCAGAACCGCAGGAGTAATATAGCAGCTAATATTCTGTGCTTAGCACCCAGAACCACAGGATTAATATAGCAGCTAATATTCTGTGCTTAGCACCCAGAACCGCAGGAGTAATATAGCAGCTAATATTCTGTGCTTAGCACCCACAACCACAGGATTAATATAGCAGCTAATATTCTGTCCTTAGCACCCAGAACCGCAGGAGTAATATAGCAGCTAATATTCTGTCCTTAGCACCCAGAACCACAGGATTAATATAGCAGCTAATATTCTGTGCTTAGCACCCAGAACCGCAGGAGTAATATAGCAGCTAATATTCTGTGCTTAGCACCCAGAACCGCAGGATTAATATAGCGGCTAATATTCTGTCCTTAGCACCCAGAACCGCAGGATTAATATAGCGGCTAATATTCTGTCCTTAGCACCCAGAACCGCAGGATTAATATAGCGGCTAATATTCTATCCTTAGCACCCAGAACCGCAGGAGTAATATAGCAGCTAATATTCTGTCCTTAGCACCCAGAACCGCAGGAGTAATATAGCAGCTAATATTCTGTCCTTAGCACCCAGAACCGCAGGAGTAATATAGCAGCTAATATTCTGTGCTTAGCACCCAGAACCGCAGGATTAATATAGCAGCTAATATTCTGTGCTTAGCACCCAGAACCGCAGGATTAATATAGCAGCTAATATTCTGTCCTTAGCACCCAGAACCGCAGGAGTAATATAGCAGCTAATCTTCTGTGCTTAGCACCCAGAACCGCAGGATTAATATAGCAGCTAATATTCTGTCCTTAGCACCCAGAACCGCAGGAGTAATATAGCAGCTAATATTCTGTCCTTAGCACCCAGAACCACAGGATTAATATAGCAGCTAATATTCTGTGCTTAGCACCCAGAACCGCAGGAGTAATATAGCAGCTAATATTCTGTCCTTAGCACCCAGAACCACAGGATTAATATAGCAGCTAATATTCTGTGCTTAGCACCCAGAACCGCAGGATTAATATAGCAGCTAATATTCTGTCCTTAGCACCCAGAACCACAGGATTAATATAGCAGCTAATATTCTGTCCTTAGCACCCAGAACCACAGGATTAATATAGCAGCTAATATTCTGTCCTTAGCACCCAGAACCACAGGATTAATATAGCAGCTAATATTCTGTGCTTAGCACCCAGAACCGCAGGAGTAATATAGCAGCTAATATTCTGTCCTTAGCACCCAGAACCACAGGATTAATATAGCAGCTAATATTCTGTGCTTAGCACCCAGAACCGCAGGAGTAATATAGCAGCTAATATTCTGTGCTTAGCACCCAGAACCGCAGGATTAATATAGCAGCTAATATTCTGTGCTTAGCACGCAGAACCGCAGGATTAATATAGCAGCTAATATTCTGTCCTTAGCACCCAGAACCGCAGGATTAATATAGCAGCTAATATTCTGTCCTTAGCACCCAGAACCGCAGGAGTAATATAGCAGCTAATATTCTGTGCTTAGCACGCAGAACCTCAGGATTAATATAGCAGCTAATATTCTGTCCTTAGCACCCAGAACCGCAGGATTAATATAGCAGCTAATATTCTGTCCTTAGCACCCAGAACCGCAGGAGTAATATAGCAGCTAATATTCTGTGCTTAGCACCCAGAACCGCAGGATTAATATAGCAGCTAATATTCTGACCTTAGCACCCAGAACCGCAGGAGTAATATAGCAGCTAATATTCTGTCCTTAGCACCCAGAACCGCAGGAGTAATATAGCAGCTAATATTCTGTCCTTAGCACCCAGAACCGCAGGATTAATATAGCAGCTAATATTCTGTCCTTAGCACCCAGAACCGCAGGAGTAATATAGCAGCTAATATTCTGTCCTTAGCACCCAGAACCACAGGATTAATATAGCAGCTAATATTCTGACCTTAGCACCCAGAACCGCAGGAGTAATATAGCAGCTAATATTCTGTCCTTAGCACCCAGAACCGCAGGAGTAATATAGCAGCTAATATTCTGTCCTTAGCACCCAGAACCGTAGGATTAATATAGCAGCTAATATTCTGTCCTTAGCACCCAGAACCGCAGGAGTAATATAGCAGCTAATATTCTGTGCTTAGCACCCAGAACCACAGGAGTAATATAGCAGCTAATATTCTGACCTTAGCACCCAGAACCGCAGGAGTAATATAGCAGCTAATATTCTGTCCTTAGCACCCAGAACCGCAGGAGTAATATAGCAGCTAATATTCTGTGCTTAGCACCCAGAACCGCAGGAGTAATATAGCAGCTAATATTCTGACCTTAGCACCCAGAACCGCAGGAGTAATATAGCAGCTAATATTCTGTCCTTAGCACCCAGAACCGCAGGAGTAATATAGCAGCTAATATTCTGACCTTAGCACCCAGAACCGCAGGAGTAATATAGCAGCTAATATTCTGTCCTTAGCACCCAGAACCGCAGGAGTAATATAGCAGCTAATATTCTGTGCTTAGCACCCAGAACCGCAGGAGTAATATAGCAGCTAATATTCTGTGCTTAGCACCCAGAACCACAGGAGTAATATAGCAGCTAATATTCTGTCCTTAGCACCCAGAACCGCAGGAGTAATATAGCAGCTAATATTCTGACCTTAGCACCCAGAATCGCAGGATTAATATAGCAGCTAATATTCTGTCCTTAGCACCCAGAACCGCAGGATTAATATAGCAGCTAATATTCTGTCCTTAGCACCCAGAACCGCAGGATTAATATAGCAGCTAATATTCTGTCCTTAGCACCCAGAACCGCAGGATTAATATAGCAGCTAATATTCTCTCCTTAGCACCCAGAACCGCAGGATTAACATAGCAGCTAATATTCTGTCCTTAGCACGCAGAACCTCAGGATTAATATAGCAGCTAATATTCTGACCTTAGCACCCAGAAACGCAGGAGTAATATAGCAGCTAATATTCTGACCTTAGCACCCAGAACCGCAGGATTAATATAGCAGCTAATATCCTGTCCTTAGCACCCAGAACCGCAGGAGTAATATAGCAGCTAATATTCTGACCTTAGCACCCAGAACCGCAGGAGTAATATAGCAGCTAATATTCTGTCCTTAGCACCCAGAACCGCAGGATTCATATAGCAGCTAATATCCTGTCCTTAGCACCCAGAACCGCAGGAGTAATATAGCAGCTAATATCCTGTCCTTAGCACCCAGAACCGCAGGAGTAATATAGCAGCTAATATTCTGCCTTAGCACCCAGAACCGCAGGAGTAATATAGCAGCTAATATTCTGTCCTTAGCACCCAGAACCGCAGGAGTAATATAGCAGCTAATATTCTGTCCTTAGCACCCAGAACCGCAGGAGTAATATTGCAGCTAATATTCTGTCCTTAGCACCCAGAACCGCAGGAGTAATATAGCAGCTAATATTTTGTCCTTAGCACCCAGAACCGCAGGATTAATATAGCGGCTAATATTCTGACCTTAGCACCCAGAACCGCAGGATTAATATAGCGGCTAATATTCTGTCCTTAGCACCCAGAACCGCAGGATTAATATAGCGGCTAATATTCTGTCCTTAGCACCCAGAACCGCAGGAGTAATATAGCGGCTAATATTCTGTCCTTAGCACCCAGAACCGCAGGAGTAATATAGCGGCTAATATTCTGTCCTTAGCACCCAGAACCGCAGGAGTAATATAGCAGCTAATATTCTGTGCTTAGCACCCAGAACCGCAGGAGTAATATAGCAGCTAATATTCTGACCTTCGCACCCAGAACCGCAGTATTAACATAGCAGCTAATATTCTGTCCTTAGCACCCAGAACCGCAGGATTAACATAGCAGCTAATATTCTGTCCTTAGCACCCAGAACCGCAGGAGTAATATAGCAGTTAATATTCTGTGCTTAGCACCCAGAACCGCAGGAGTAATATAGCAGCTAATATTCTGTCCTTAACACCCAGAACCGCAGGATTAATATAGCAGCTAATATTCTGTCCTTAACACCCAGAACCGCAGGATTAATATAGCAGCTAATATTCTGTCCTTAGCACCCAGAACCGCAGGATTAATATAGCAGCTAATATTCTGTCCTTAGCACCCAGAACCGCAGGAGTAATATAGCAGCTAATATTCTGACCTTAGTACCCAGAACAGCAGGAGTAATATAGCAGCTAATATCCTGTCCTTAGCACCCAGAACCGCAGGAGTAATATAGCAGCTAATATCCTGTCCTTAGCACCCAGAACCGCAGGAGTAATATAGCAGCTAATATTCTGTGCTTAGCACCCAGAACCACAGGAGTAATATAGCAGCTAATATTCTGTCCTTAGCACCCAGAACCGCAGGAGTAATATAGCAGCTAATATTCTGACCTTAGCACCCAGAACCGCAGGATTAATATAGCAGCTAATATTCTGTGCTTAGCACCCAGAACCGCAGGAGTAATATAGCAGCTAATATTCTGTCCTTAGCACCCAGAACCACAGGATTAATATAGCAGCTAATATTCTGTGCTTAGCACCCAGAACCGCAGGAGTAATATAGCAGCTAATATTCTGTCCTTAGCACCCAGAACCGCAGGATTAATATAGCAGCTAATATTCTGTCCTTAGCACCCAGAACCGCAGGATTAATATAGCAGCTAATATTCTCTCCTTAGCACCCAGAACCGCAGGATTAATATAGCAGCTAATATTCTGTCCTTAGCACCCAGAACCGCAGGATTAATATAGCAGCTAATATTCTGTCCTTAGCACCCAGAACAGCAGGATTAATATAGCAGCTAATATTCTGTCCTTAGCACCCAGAACCGCAGGATTAATATAGCAGCTAATATTCTGACCTTAGCACCCAGAACCGCAGGATTAATATAGCAGCTAATATTCTGACCTTAGCACCCAGAACCGCAGGATTAATATAGCAGCTAATATTCTGTCCTTAGCACCCAGAACCGCAGGATTAATATAACAGCTAATATTCTGTCCTTAGCACCCAGAACCACAGGATTAATATAGCAGCTAATATTCTGTCCTTAGCACCCAGAACCGCAGGAGTAATATAGCAGCTAATATTCTGTGCTTAGCACCCAGAACCGCAGGAGTAATATAGCAGCTAATATTCTGTCCTTAGCACCCAGAACCGCAGGATTAATATAGCAGCTAATATTCTGACCTTAGCACCCAGAACCGCAGGATTAATATAGCAGCTAATATCCTGTCCTTAGCACCCAGAACCGCAGGATTAATATAGCAGCTAATATTCTGTCCTTAGCACCCAGAACCGCAGGAGTAATATAGCAGCTAATATTCTGACCTTAGCACCCAGAACCGCAGGATTAATATAGCAGCTAATATTCTGACCTTAGCACCCAGAACCGCAGGAGTAATATAGCAGCTAATATTCTGACCTTAGCACCCAGAACCGCAGGAGTAATATAGCAGCTAATATTCTGTCCTTAGCACCCAGAACCGCAGGAGTAATATAGCGGCTAATATTCTGTCCTTAGCACCCAGAACCACAGGATTAATATAGCAGCTAATATTCTGTCCTTAGCACCCAGAACCGCAGGAGTAATATAGCAACTAATATTCTGTCCTTAGCACCCAGAACCGCAGGAGTAATATAGCAGCTAATATTCTGACCTTAGCACACAGAACCGCAGGAGTAATATAGCAGCTAATATTCTATCCTTAGCACCCAGAACCGCAGGAGTAATATAGCAGCTAATATTCTGTCCTTAGCACCCAGAACCGCAGGAGTAATATAGCAGCTAATATTCTGTCCTTAGCACCCAGAACCACAGGATTAATATAGCAGCTAATATTCTGTGCTTAGCATCCAGAACCGCAGGAGTAATATAGCAGCGCACATCCGGCGAGAAACCTCTGTGCAAAAGGCAGAGGCCAGGCTGCAAAGAGCTCAGATAGGGCTCCCCTGTACTATGGCTGCTGCGCTTGCAAGATACTTTTGAGAGGGGATTAAATTGATTTTTTTAAGATACTGACATTTTGTGAGTGAGCGAAAGAAAGTTTCATCATAGTTGGTCTATAATCTAAATCAATGATTATTATCTGATCTCATAATTTATTAGGGAGCTGCTGTGAACTTCATTTTCGGTGATTGTGTTACAGACATGTAAAACATCTGATATTAAGAGAAACTTGTATCCAGACAGGACCTCCCGTTGGGTCAAACGTGCAAAGTACTCACCAGAAGGCAAAGTTTGCATACGAGCACTGCCCAAATGTAACAGGGGCTCCCATTCATGTGGATGACTGTAACCAAGTGAAATCTGATAACCTACGAGCTCTGTAACTTTAGTAGCCAGGAGAAATGCCGTTTTGTATTAAAATAATACACAGCAGTAAGAAAGCCCCATCAGGTTTTCTATGTTGGTTTCTGTTCCTTGCCTCTCAGTAGGTTTCTTAATCTAGAAACACGTGCATCTCTTGTCAATGGCCGGCCTGGGAAGAGAGACACAGCCTCTGCCCACCCCAGAAGTAAAAGTAGTGGCGCGTTCCCAGCTGTGGTCCTCTCTTGCTGGGTGCGCTTCTCCCCGAGCATCATTATGGGTCCAGTAATGCAGCGCTTCTATGGTTCATTCGGCGCAACAAACACAGAACTCGTTGAAGGCAGTGAATTCCACTTCTATGAACGGAGAGGTGCATCAGCCGCACCATCCAGCCATGTATCAGCACGACCTCGGTGCTAAAATCCACTGCTTTCTTCTATTCTGTCCCTATGGAAAGTTCAATTAAAATCTGGCTGCTCAGGTTGCCTTAGCTTAGCAGCATTCATGTTGATATGATCCTTACCTAATATTTTGCTGATACCTTACCCAGTTAGAAAGTAAAAGTGAATATTATCCTTTCTCATCACAACCAGAACTACTTATTAGGCACTACAAGCTCCCCCTTTTCTTGGCCACTATTTCTCTGGGCTACTGAGATATGGTAGTGCTGGCTGCACCCCTGGCTTAAGGGTGCCTTACCCAGATTTCAAACCCAGGTAGCAGGCTCCTTGGATTGCACTTTAAACTTGCTCCTAACAGTCAAGTCAGTTGCCTCCTGCCGGGGGGGGGGGGGGGCCCTAGCCTTTTGCTCGTCCCCTGAGCATGGGCTGGGTCACTCCAGCTGTCCTAACAATAAAGGTCCCACCAAAGACCTGGCCAGGACGCCGGGCAGGGGATTTCCATCTAAACACCACACCAGTTTTCCCTGTTAAAAAGTGAAGCGGATAAACAAAATAAGAACTGCTCTCCCCCTTTTCCTCAAATTTACATTTTTTTTCCCCCCCAAGAAGACTCTCTAGAAACTGGAGGATTTCCTTGGCACTGATGTGTAATAAGGTGCTCTGGACTGTGCGCACATGTTAGCACACAGTTATGTGCACATTTTTGTGCACACAGCATAACTCTGGATTTAACAAGTTTTTTGGGGGTTTTTTTTTTTTATATATACCATATAAATGAGTGTGCCTCTGCATGAATCCCATGTCAATCAAACCTCCTGTTACTGTAGACATTAGCTGAGGCAGGGTTTGTCAACCGGCTCCAGATTTTTTAAGGACAGGCTAATTTAGTTCTGCTTTTACTGCATGGCATTCTGGGGCTTGTAGTCTTTTTTTCTTGAGGAAATGCAAAATTTGGAAATCAGAACTACAAATCCCTGTGGAGTAAAACCAGGACTGGATTTGTCCGCCCTGGGGGGGAGGGGTGGGAAATGAGGCAGTCTGGCAGGCTTGTGTGTGAGGGCAGGAGGTGGAGGGCTGCGTCTTTTCCTATCATTGAATTCTGGAAGGTTCTGCCCTGCTGTAGAATTTCCTTTCCTTTTATGCCTCTTCATGTTGCTTATTTTTAAGTAATTTTGTAGGAATTTCCTTCCTGGTTCAGATGACAGTTTAGAAATCTGCATATTATTATTATCATAAATGTTTATAGACTATTATCATAAATGTTTATAGACAGGAATGTCTGCGCTCTTCAGCACATTTTCCAATGATTCCCCTTCAGATATCTGCTGCCACTGGAAGACAGAATGGTCCCTAAGCTGGAGATATTCTGCATTGCGTGTGATTGTTCAACAGACATTTGCCTTCATGCCGATTCCAGAATAAACCATAGAAATGTGTCCGAGCAGCTGAGTGGGCCTATTACGAAGTTATTCGTTTCAGATCTCCTTACTTTTTTCCCCCGTACCGTGTAATGATGCAGTGTCATCTTTTGTTTCTCCAAAAGAGTGAGCAATCACATCTTAGTAACTAAATACATAAATAGCACACTCAGCTAAACCCCAGTCCCCAGCTATAGTATAGAGAGGGAGTGCCAGCCCCCCCCAGGGTTATAGAGCTCCCTTGAGAGCAGGTTGGTAGGGCCGATTGGCACGGGGCTGGCTCACTGGGCAGCGCTGCACCTGTACCTGCCGAGGGACCTGGGCTCGCTTTTCCATCTCAGGTCTTTCCTTCCCCCGAGTCAGCCAGGGCCAGGGATGCTGCAGAGGTGCCAGATCCCCAGACCCTGCTTCCCACTCAGCCAGAATCCCAAAGGAACAGAAGGAAACTGCCAGGGAGATTTAAAAAAAAAAAAGTATTGGAGCATTCATCCATGCTTTTTGTAAAAGTATATTAGGTTAAGAAGAGAGAAAAAGTAAGGAGACCTAGCGATCAAGCCAAAAGAGTGCACTTGAGTCATTCATTTTGAAGACTCCAGCCGGCACCACTGTTTAATACAGGGAAACACCTCATTGTAGCGTGATCACAGCTGTAAAGCTTCTGATGGAGCGGCAATGTCGTTTCCTCCTCTAAATAGCTCTTGTCACTGCTGAATTAAAGCCAGAATATCGGCCTTGGCCAGTACAGAGTGAGTCTCCTCCGGGCTTGCAGTACTGTGAAGCCTTGTGCAGGTTACCATCCATCCACGGGGGCGCTTGGGTTTAGCAGGCAAGACCCCATCCTGCTCAGAGTGCAAACTCTGACCCAGACCTTGCCTTTCATCTCAGCCATGTCCTATGTCTCTTCACAGAGGTCTTTAACCTCCCGGTCTTCAAACTTTGAATGCAAACTGTTTGGGACAGGGACTCTATAGCTAAGTGATGTCTCTCATGCTGTATGCATGCATGGTGCATTAAATGTGATCAATAGTATTGTTTGGGGTTTTTTTTTTGCTGATTCATTATAATCCTTCGCTTTCCGGAAGGTGCCGGTTATTTCATTCCCAACATAAGATATTCAAAGTGCTCTCAAGGTGGAAACCCTGCCAGCCACATATTTTGTATAAGTAAGTCTATCGGCAATTAAAATTGAGATCATTAAAATATCGTTTCAGCCCAATTTTTCTAGAGCGCAAAACAACAACAACAACAACAAAAAGTGACCCAGGACCATTAGAGGCAGTGCAAGCGCAATAGCTCTGAGAATCAGGCCGGCTGATATCCTGCCGGGTCTCATAGTCCTGCCGATTTAACCGGCTCTCACTGCCATCTGCTGTTACAAAAGCGGAAGCTTCTTCTCACAGGGGCATTCCCTTTAGTCCAACATACGTGTGTGTATATTCTGCTCTTCAGCACCAGAGCATCATAGCATCTCCATATGCTGATTGCCAATTCATCTTGGTTATCACTGTTCTGTAGCCCACATGGCTCATGAGACGACGCTCTTACCAGATTAAGAGATGCTCACCTCCCACAACCATGCATACATGCTTACCTACAAAAAAAAAAAAAGGTGAGCTCATGTCGCTTTTTCCTATTGCCCGTGGTTGCCCTTTCTCATAAACAGAAGTGCTGTCTGAGTAGCCTCTTGCCGTGTCTGGTGTGGAAGGGAATTCATTTTACGTTACTGACTGTGGTTTTTCGCTGTTTGCCGAGTAATGATCCGTAGTGCTTGCATGATAGGTTGGAATGGTATTTTTCCAGGTTGGGCCTTGCGGTCTTCGCAGGGTTTTCAATTGTCGGCTTCGGTGGGATATGGATTTCAGTTGCAGTGTTTTTGTAAAAGAGCTTTTATTAGCTTTTACTGTGGAATATGTTACCAATTGCAGTGCGGTCGGAAGTGAACTATCAGAAATTCCAGAAACCTGTTAAGGCTTTGCAATTCCCTAGTGCCTGAGTGGGTGGGGTAAAGGCTTTAGCAGTGAAGACTAGGGTGATTGTTTTTCTTCCTTTGTTATTATATTTTTAATGGATGTTTTTATTGTAAATTGCTCTGACAGTTTTGCTTATAGTGCAGTATATGCATATTTAAATAACGTATATAAATATTGAAAACACTTTTTGGCATCTTAAATATCTGTTATGCGACTTTATGCATATATTGAAGATCTCTAGGCAGAGATCTGTCAGCAATCAAGAAATCGATTATTTGCAGAGAATTAAAAGTGGGTGCAGTACTACTGTGCAAGTCACATGGTTTCAATGTTCCAGCTCCAAGGAGCACATAAGCTCATTTTGAGCTCGGAAAGCTTTGGTTATTTGGTCAAGGTCCCGCAGAGGACTGAAGGAGGGAATAGTCCTCTGACTGCACAACTGGCCAAGCTTTGCTCTTACCCCTTCTTTTCGGTCCAGCCCAGGTGATTTGCTGAGATGAACCCAACAGAGGGGAAACAGAGGGGACTTGCATTTGCCCTCTTGGATTGTGTTGTTGCTACGTCCACTGGTTGCTGGCTGCTGGTACTGAAGCCTCTTCCGACGCAAGGCTGGGCAGCCTCCAAACGAGCTTCTGCTGCTTTCGGCGTGTGTGCGTTGGGGAGGAAGGGGGAGATTTTCCAAATAATGAAAGCGATGATAACGGGTGACGTCGCAACTGATGCGAGAGTGTCTGAAAAGAGTCACTAAAATCATTTCTAAGAAGCTGGCGGGCCCAGAAGTTACTGAAGCTTCATGTTTCCTTCTGAACGTCCGCGACGATAGAACGGGCACTAAATTAAACAGTTGTGAGATCACCTCAGATTAGCAGTACTGGATTCTACAAAATATCAACCTACCTGAACTCTGCTCTGCTCCTCGCACTAGGTGGAATAGAAATAGTTTTAATAACACTACAATATATTGTATTTCTTATTCTTATGTTTCTTATATTTGTACAAGCCGTTAAGCCCGTCACAACAGGCTACATTACATTTTTGTTTTCGGTCCATTTTCAAACACAGCACCCTCCTACACTTTTTCTCCCTCATTCCCCCTTCCCCTCAGTCACTCACCCCCTTCCCACCCCTCAGTCTTACTCACCCTCTGCCTCCCACTGCCTCCCTCCCCTCACTCTCAGTCACTCCCCACCCTCTTTCAATCTCATCCCTCACTCTCATCCCCTCCAATCCCCTCTCAGCTCATCCACAACCCCTTCCCTCTCCCTCAGCCCTCCTCCTCAACTTCTTACCCTTTCCACTTACTCACATCCCTCTGTCTCTCCCCTCCCCCTCATTCTCCCCCCTTCCCTCTCCTCCCCCCTTCCCTCTCCATTCCCTTTCCTCCCCCCTCCCCCACTCTCTCACCTCCTCCCTTCCCCCACTCTCACCTCCCCCACTCACTCTTCCCTCCTCCCCCCACTCTCTCTCACCTCCCCCCTCCTACTCCCTCCCTCTCCGATGCTCCTCGTCGCCGATACTTCTTCTCGCCGCCGCCGATACTTCGCCACTGCCGCCGCCGATACTTCACCTCGCCGCCGCTGCCGCCACCGCCAATACTTCGCCTCGCCGCCGCCATGTTTTTTAAGAGCTGATGCTCCTCTCTGACAGACGTGCTCGCCCGCACATGCGCGGTAGAGCTGCTCTCTACTGCGCATTTGTGGGCCGTCGGTCAGAGCCCATTTAAAAGGTAGATAAGGTTTTTAAATAAATAGTTCCAACCTTTTATTATGATGTTAGGAAAATATCCTTCCCAGCAGCATTCCCCAGCTGTCCAGAGCTGTTTTTATGGTTTGCTTGAAGCAGTGTGACTCCTGCATAAGCTTCTTTCCTCTCTCTCTTTTTTGTACATTTTGATCTGGCAGTTTCCTCTTATTCTTTGGGTTGCAGTCTGGGCAGGAATCTGGTGCTATGATTTTTCCACATTGCGTATCTTTAAGATCATGAGAGGTCGAGTAGATGTGACTCGGTTATTTTCACTTTCGAATAATAGAAGGACTAGGGGGCATTCCATGAAGTTTGCAAGTAGCACATTTAAGACTAATCGGAGAAAATTCTTTTTCACTCAACGCCCAATAAAGCTCTGGAATTTGTTGCCAGAGGATGTGGTTAGTGCAGTTAGTGTAGCTGGATTCAAAAAAGGTTTGGATAAGTTCTTGGAGGAGAAGTCCATTAATGGCTATTAATCAAGTTTACTTAGGGAATAGCAACTGCTATTAATTGCATCAGTAGCATGGGATCTTCTTAGTGTTTGGGTAATTGCCAGGTTCTTGTGGCCTGGTTTTGGCCACTGTTGGAAACAGGATGCTGGGCTTGATGGACCCTTGGTCTGACCCAGCATGGCAATTTCTTATGTTCCTCCCAATTTAATTTTAGTGTTTGTTTTTTTTTACTGCATGGACGGTCAGCCATTGGTTGGGGGCTATGCGCTAGGCCTTTAGTACCCTATCTCGGTCCCTAAACCTGGCCATTGTGTGATGGCTGGAATTCCCTCTCTGCCCCTGGAGGCTGTGAATGTTGCCTCTGCCACATCCCCAGCCGACCCCTCCATAGGGTAAGGCACAGCCCTGGCACTAAGCCACCAAGCCAGCCCTCCTGTGGGGGTTTCTGGTGACCGTACCCTCCTCGGCTGTCCACGCGGGTTTTCGCAGCTTGCATATGTCAAGATGTGTCGCCTGCATGGAGTTCGGGCAAGATTTAGCTAGGCACCTGCATCTTGTGTTAAACAAATGTTTTTAAAATTGTACAGATCTTGTGATTTTGAACATTTTAAGTTGTTTTTTTTTTTTATTTTTAACAAACTGGAAATTCCTGCAGGTTTCACCCATCGGACTTCATTTGCTACTATAATTCTAACTGCTTCCAAGGTCATGGGCAGTGACGGCAGACCCAAAGGAGGAGACACTCGTACAAGGGGGAGAAGTTCTTGTCAGGGATTGACAGAACATTCCCACATGTAAGGTGTTAGCTAAGCCTGCTGGTCTGAGAGTCAGTAAGGTTCCCCCACACAAACGACCATTGACACACAACCACTAATGACAAGGCAGGACTCAAGCAGTTGTCACTAACAAGGTGCTAATATTTGATTACACTGATCTTGTATATGTTGTGTTGCTCGACCACTGGAATCTGGATACTATGCTCATTCCTTATCAGAGATGTACTAAAATAGGTCCTGGCTGGGTTTTTTGGCATTGCACTCTTATGATGAGAAAGCCTTTTGACTCTGAAGTAATCCTCTCGGTTCTGATGACTTCTAAAATCTCTTGGGCACTATGTATGTATATTCATTTGAAACAAATGGGTAAAACTCATGAAATAAGTCCATTTCTGGTTTAGTCTATTGTTTCTGAAACAAATAGATGGTGCCTAGGAAAATATCGCAACATTTTAATTTCATTTGTTATTGGATCCATTATAGTCTATGGGGCAAAGAAAATTGCCCATTTTTTGTCTGTAAGCCAGACAGAGTGGAGTCAGAGTGGGAAAGGAGAAGGAAGTAGGAGGACCAATGAAGGTGAAGCTCCTTTTCAAGCAGCCTATCACAGCTTGACTTCCTCAGTTTTTTTGAACCTGAAACTGAAAGTAAAATGTAATTTTGAGCAGTCGCTATTCAGGCTCAGTTATTTCTCTGGATTTCAGTTAGAGAGGTTCTGATTATGAAGCTCTTTCTCAAAGTAGAAGAAAGATTATAAAAACATTTAGATAGAAAAAAAAAGTGGGCTGCTCTCAACTTCTCACTGCATCAGAGAAGACTTTCCATCAGGGATCCCCAAACCTTTCAAGAGAAGGGTCACATAGGACATTTTAAATCACCAGGTGGGCCTGGGGGGGGTGCTCCTCATAGTTTGCTGAGCCAGGGGGAATGGGGAGGAGGAAGGAGAGCACCCCTCAAAGTTGTTTGCTCAGAAGGGTTTGGGGGGGGGGGGGGGGTGGACCATGTCTGGCCCTTTCAGTGATTTCAAATGCAGAGGGCTGGGTTTCCAGGGGTATAGGGGGTATGGTAGATAGAGTGACAGTGATAATATTTCTAGGTTTCTGCCATGCCCCCAGCAACCTTGCCCTCTATCTTCCCCCCTTTCCCAATAACTTCCCTTCTAGTAAAGTAGGGGGTAGGGAATGATGGCAGAATAGGGTGTGTGTGTGTGTGTGCATGTGTGCGTGCATGTGTGTGTGTGTGTGTGTGTGTGTGTGGTGTACTCTTTCTCACTCATAACCCCCATGCACTATTGCTCCTGTTCTACTTCCTTCCCCTTTCTCATCCTTTTCCCCTCTTCTCACTCATCTCGCTAGCAACATGCCAGATTCATACTGTGAGCAAAACAACCCCTTTTGGAGACTCTAATCCAGAGAAAGACATGCAGACTTGGTATCTGTGTTATTTTATTGAGGATTTCAGCACCTCCAAAACCTGCATCCTTAGAGGATGATAACCAATCCATAGCCCTCAGCTCTGAAGAGATGGTGACATAGTTGAGAGTTCCCAGAACCACCATCCTTACTTGGCGTTCTCTACAAGCCTTTCAAAACCTACAGCTTAGTCTCACTAGTACCTTCCTCCCCCTAGCCTGCAACATCCTCCACAGGGGCTGAAAGCTCTTGCTGATGGGGCCGGATGAAATCCAGCCCTTGAGCTGTAGTTTGGGGACCCTCTGTACTGTAGTATCCTTGTTGACTGCTACAGTTACTGAGCATTCCACAGGGATAAGAGGTAAGAGTTTGTTTCTATCTGGCCACACTCTGCAGGGGTATTCAACTGCAATGACTCTGACTGAAAGCCAAGTTCAGCAGCCTTTTCTATGGTTTCTGACTTTTAAAAAAGGAGTCAGTGTTGTATGTAACTCTTCTACAAACTATGTCTCTTAGTAACTTATAGCGTTAGGTCTACATAGTCATCAAACAGTGCTTGGCATGCTTTGAAAGTGGCTGTATCTGTTCTGTTCTCTGACTGTGCACATCCACACTAGCACTGAGTGTACAGTGCACTACACTGTAACACTAGTGACTGAATGTTTCAAATTCCATCATGCCACTGGGACAAGGGGTTGATGTGGCACTTGCCACACATTGTTCCTCCAAAAGGACCTAGGGCCACCACAAGCAGCACTACTGATGATACTGAGAAGACCAGATAAAGGGAGATTTTATTTTTATTTTTTAGCAGGGATAAACCAAAAGCAGGGTCAGGCAAGAAGCTCAAGCTGGACGAGCAGCTGTTTCCTGCTCCCATCTCTGTTCCTGTGATGCAGGAACAGAAGAAGGCAGAGTTTACAGGTAGAAATACTGGAAGTGGAACAAGCAAAAGCTGTACAGTGTTATTCCCTGATTCCTCCAGAGCAATTAATGCAGCAGATATTTGGAAAAAGATGATTATTGTGAGGGCTTGTCAGACTTGGAGGATATTGAACTTTTAGTAGCTCAGAGTTTGGGGGATTAGCTACCAGTGTGCTTTCCAATGAGCAGTTGCAGGAGATATCAAGTGAAACTGCTGGGGCTAAGAGCAACCCCCAGGAAGAGCAGATAATTCAGAGCATGATAGATGCCCCTAGTCATTTCCCTCCTGGTCCTTCAATCCCAGTTCTAGCAGCAGCAAAGTGGGAAAGGGGATTCCGCAAGATGTCAAAGGTGTGGAGGCTCTCTACAGTTGTACAGGAACAGAATTTTGCAGAATGCATTTACTGTTGGAAGACCATCAGTGGAGGGAAGGAACTGGGCCGTCTTTCAAACAGTGGGATGCAGCATCATTTACAAAAACAACACTCATTAACGCTGATTTCAGGGGAGGCTGCCAGTACTAGTCTGGGGACTCTATCTTTTACTCAAAGCAGCAGCAGTAGCAGAAAAGCCAGAGAAAAGGTAAAGTCTGTCTCAGAAGCCAATCATCCAGCCCCTTCCCCAGTGAGGTGGTAAATAAGCAGCCCCAATGCCCATGTCAGTCACAAGCCACAAAGGAGCAGATGAGGTAGTGTTCAGCATCTCTGTTCTGGGGGTTAGGGGCATATAGCATCAAAGATATCGACATGGCTCATCCAGGAATTGATTGCCCTCGATGACCAACCCCTGCAGAAGATGGAGAATGTGTGATTTAAGTGGCTGCTGTACTGTTTAGCCTCCAATTACAAAGTGTCCTCCAAGACAACATTCAGTAGACATGTGATCTTCGACCCTGTATATTCAGTGCTGTATTTGGATGAGGGCACAGCTGGTCAAGTGATATATGGACCACCCAGAACACTATGCATGCCTATCTCTCCCTGGAGCAATGATAGCAGCTGGCTCTGCAAATTGAATTGTGCTGTACACCCAAGAGGTGGACCAGAGCCTTACCTTGCTTCATATATTATCAGCAATAAGAAGGATGATGGAGGGCTGGCAACTAGTCTAAAGAGACAGGACTACCTGGTTCTTCATTTGTAGACAGTGATGCCAACATGAAAATGACAGTGGAAAATGGGGAATATCAGGGAACATGATGTTTTGCATATTTGCTGCATCTGACAGTAAGGGATGCCCTAGGGCTGGGGGATCAAGGAGTATGGCAGCTCAGTCCTGAAGGAACCTATGAGAAGCCTGGAAAAATAGTGAGGCATTTTCACTGGAGTGTGAAGGATGGGCAGCAGCTCCATGAGAAGTAGGAAACAGTGGATCTGAGTTCCGCAAGATTCACCTTGGGCAAGGTCAACCATTTAGTCAGTATCCTGGAGGAGAAGTTAGAGGGTTTCCAGAAAGATCAGGGACCATTAAAGAGTTTCCAGAAGGAACAGGACTGAAACCAGAAGTGTTGCTGCTCATAGACTACCTGCAGCTGCAACTGACAAAAAGGCTCAAACCTCTTAACCACCAAAATCTTTGCTAGCCAGTAGCTACGCTGTGTGACCCATGGGTGAAAGGAACTGCTGCCTTCCAGTTCAATAGTCTAATTTCCATGAAGGAAATGCTGGTGGCTAGGGCATGGGAATGGGAGTGCCAGAAGCAGAGGGGAAGTGGGGATGCAGTAAAGGAAAGAGTGGGCACCCACGTAATGCTGTCAGCACAAGCATCCCCCTGTTAGCTACCATGTCCTTCCTTCCTTCCCTCTCCCACTCTCCATGTCCACCGCACATCCCAGAATGGAATCTCTTGACATGTCATACTAGAGCAGTTGGTAGCAGTGACCACTATACTATGCCCCCTTCTCCCAGCCAAAAGCACAGGAGAACCATGCAGAAAATTCAGTCAGGCATTATCTCACAGAACCTGAGGACACAGATAGACCTATTAACATAGAGTTCACAAGGCTATAGTCGTCCAAGGTGATTCAGCATTTCCTTTCCTTCCCACCAACTAACGTTGCTAGTAAACAGGTATTCTCAATGGCAGGGGATATCATGATCCACATTATTCATAGCTGGCACTAATGTTGGTGGAAAAGTTGGTCTTCCTTAAAATAAGTCTTACTCTGCTGGGTTTTTCTGAATTTCCATGCAACTAGGAGGAGTACTGAGCATACAGCTACAGTGACCCAGTGCCCATACTTTTTGACCTCAGTGCATTTCTGTGTTGTTGCCACTCTTGCTCCTGCTGCACCTCCCTCCCTGCCTCTGCCTCTCTCCTCGTTTGGTGCCTTGCTATGATGTTGCACCGCTATTGATGCCTGGCCTACTTCTCCTGCTGCTGTCCTGCTCACTCCCAATTCCCCGCCTCTCTCCTAGTTCAGTACTTTGCTGTGCTATTCTGCTTCTGTCTGGCCTGCTCCTTCTGCACTGCCTCTTTCCTGGTTTTACTGGCATGTTCTGGCTCCGAAAAACAACAAAATTTTACAAAAGCAAAAAAAGGGATGCTTTGAAGGGGTGAGAGAGAAGAAGAGGATGTGAAGGGGTGAGACTGGGTGGGAATGGAGCTGGGGAGGCAGTGAAAGAGAGGTAATAAGAGACTGGGTAGGAGATAAATAGGAGAACAGGCTGGAGGCCAGAGAGGGAATAAGCAACAGGAAAGGAGCTGGAGATGAGAGTGAGAGGCAAAGAAAGATAGATGAGAGTTGGTAAAGAGATAAGTAGAGAGTGTGTAAATGGAGGACTAGGGGGTGAGTGACAGAAGGAATAAGAGATGAGGGATGGGAGGAGTGAGGAGGGGCTGAGCATGGGAGATAGAAAGCTGGTAGGTAGGTGAAAGCTGAAAAGAGGGAGACTGAATACTAGAACACTAAATGGGGAGAAGGATGGGAGAAATTTGAGTTACAAATGGCTACAGAGGGAGGGACAAGATGAAAGGGAAAGATCAGTGTCAGAGACAGATGTAGGGAAGGAAGGAGAGGAGAGAAGAAATGTAAAATGCAAAGAAAACCCTGGAGAAGACCGAAAAAAGAGACCTGGACCAACTCAATTTAGAAATAGAGGCCAATATTCAGAAGCCATTTTGATGGATAAATTTTCAGTCTAAATGGCAAAGCCACAATATTTAAAGCTGCATGCAGCTAAATTCTATGAACCAGAATATAGCCGCATAATTCAGAGGTTGTCCGGGGTTGGACGGGAGGCATTTTGGTGTGGGCCAGAGTTAGCCACATGAGTTATGCAGCTAACTCTTATATTCAGAGTTAGCTGCTTAACCCATAGAGCTGTCCTAAAGTTAGCCGGATATACTTACCATCTAATGTTAAGATAGCCAGATAGGTGTATCCGGCTAACTGAACTAGCTGCTCCACAGCCGAATATGGACCCAAAAATATCCAGACAGCAAAGCTAGAAAAGAAAATATTTAATGTTGTAGATCGTGGAATCTTATATCTTTGCATCTTTTTTTTTTTTTTTTCCTTCTCAGATGTTGCACTGCATGCAGGGTCCGGCTTCTAGGGGAGTTCCATTTCACTCTTTGCCTGCATTCTTCTGTTTCTAATTTGCGCGCCCTTAGTCTGTGTTCCACATGTGTGACGGAGGTGAGGGATTCTGCTAGCGTGTAATGTTTATATAAGGATGTATAGCAGGCTGGCTGATGTATTGGAGTCCTGGGACCTGTAGTGATGTTTGCATTGCTGCCCTCTCTCTCCCAGGGGGAGTTGCTGCTGTTTGAGTGCCGGGAGTTAGTGCTGTTGTAGTAGGATAGGTTTGCTACATCAGTTCTGTGTCTTTTTTTGAAGAGTTTATGTCACATCACAAAGTGGTAGTGAAAGGTGTTTCTCTTACTGAGGGGACACTAGAATTTGATTTATTTTTTTTTTTTTTTTTTAATGGTGAGAAACCTCTCCTGGGGGAATTTCTGTAGCTGTGGAGCGTGCATTATAGAGCAGGAGGTTTCGGTTTGTACTGAGATTCTGCCCCTTCCTGTTTACAATCCGGGCTTCACTCCCATATCCAGATAGAAGAATTGATTGGATGATGCTGTCAAATGACTCTAAGGATAGTTTTATTAGGGAGGGAGTTTAATTGCACAGAGGTCCTTGGGACTTTTATTCATGTTTTTATTACTATCATTTGTTTATAGGCAGGGGGCCATGCTGTGGGAGTGGACGTGATGTGGGGAAATATCACTTTGACTTGCTCCCCTCCCATACTTAGCTTGCCTCGCCCCTCCCCCCCCCAAAAAAAACCCCCAAACAATACTTCTGTCTAGAGACCCCATTTTGTGGAGGTCTGCCACTGTTACTGCCTGGCCTTGGCGCCTCCTGCCCCTGTTTCTCTTGGTGCCGTGGAGGGTTAATGAAAGGGTTTCGCTGCCCTCTGTCCCTCTTCCTGCCATGCCCCTCACTCTAGGCCTTAAGCATCTTCCTGCCACTCTTGGTACCTTTGCCCCTCTCAGGGTGGCTTGGGGTGTTCCTTGCACCGATAGTGCTGCATCGCTCCTCTCATGCTTCCTTAAAGCCTGATTTTAAAAAGCATTTACTTGCTTAAAATTTGGGTTGTACATGTGTAAATGCACTTTACCCCTGTAAGTGGGCTTTTTGAAAATTGCTACAGTATATGCTATTGAATTATCCACAGGCTACTCATGTGTAAGTGCAGTTTATCTGCGTAAATGGCTTTTTAAAACTGCTACAATAGTATGTTCCATTTACATGTGTAACTCCTTTTAAAATTCCCTCCCACTTCTGTTCCTGCCACTTTTGATGCTGCTTTGCTCTTCTTCAGGTGCCTTTGGCTGTTCCTGCCATTGTTGGTGCTGCTTTGCTCTTCTTCAGGTGTCTTTGGTGCTGCTTTACTCTTCTTCAGGTGTCTTTGGCTGTTTCTGCCACTGTTGGTGCTGCTTTGCTCTTATTCAGGTGCCTTTGGCTGTTCCTGCCACTGTTGGTGCTGCTTTGCTCTTATTCAGGTGCCTTTGGCTGTTCCTGCCATTGTTGGTGCTGCTTTGCTCTTATTCAGGTGCCTTTGGCTGTTCCTGCCACTGTTGGTGCTGCTTTGCTCTTCATCAGGTGTCTTTGGCTGTTCCTGCCACTGTTGGTGCTGCTTTGCTCTTCTTTAGGTGCCTTTGGCTGTTCCTGCCACTGTTGGTGCTGCTTTGCTCTTATTCAGGTGCCTTTGGCTGTTCCTGCCACTGTTGGTGCTGCTTTGCTCTTATTCAGGTGCCTTTGGCTGTTCCTGCCATTGTTGGTGCTGCTTTGCTCTTCATCAGGTGCCTTTGGCTGTTCCTGCCACTGTTGGTGCTGCTTTGCTCTTATTCAGGTGCCTTTGGCTGTTCCTGCCACTGTTGGTGCTGCTTTGCTCTTCATCAGGTGCCTTTGGCTGTTCCTGCCATTGTTGGTGCTGCTTTGCTCTTCTTTAGGTGCCTTTGGCTGTTCCTGCCACTGTTGGTGCTGCTTTGCTCTTATTCAGGTGCCTTTGGCTGTTCCTGCCACTGTTGGTGCTGCTTTGCTCTTCATCAGGTGCCTTTGGCTGTTCTTGCCACTGTTGGTGCTGCTTTGCTCTTCTTCAGGTGCTTTGGCTGTTCCTGCCACTGTTGGTGCTGCTTTGCTCTTCATCAGGTGCCTTTGGCTGTTCTTGCCACTGTTGGTGCTGCTTTGCTCTTCTTCAGGTGCCTTTGGCTGTTCCTGCCATTGTTGGTGCTGCTTTGCTCTTCATCAGGTGCCTTTGGCTGTTCCTGCCATTGTTGGTGCTGCTTTGCTCTTCTTTAGGTGCCTTTGGCTGTTCCTGCCACTGTTGGTGCTGCTTTGCTCTTCATCAGGTGCCTTTGGCTGTTCCTGCCACTGTTGGTGCTGCTTTGCTCTTCATCAGGTGCCTTTGGCTGTTCCTGCCACTGTTGTTGGTGCCCTTTGTCCTTCTTTTAGTGCCTTGGGGTCTCTATGCCACTGCTGTTGGTTTCCCTTGCCTCTCTCACAGGGGCTTGGGATGTTCTTGTTACTGTTGGTGCTGCTTTGCCCCTTTCATGGTGTCATGGGTAATTCATGCCTCTGTTTGGGCTGTGTTGCCCTTGTCATGGTTCTTTGGGCTTTTCATGCCGCTCTTGTCCCTGTCATGTTGCACCACTATTGGTGTCTTGGAGTTTGCCTGCAGGTTTCACTAAACTTGGATAGAAAACCCCAATTTGAGAGCCCAAAATAGGATGCATGCTTCCCCCATTGACTTTAATGGAAAATGAACATCTAAGTGACTCGAATAAATGAATAATTTTTTGGCCCCGAACAGAACAAAACATAATTATCTAGCCAAATGAACTGAGTGAACAGTAGGGAGTGGATGTTTTCCCCACCCTCGCTCAGATTCTGTTGCCTTTGATAGCGATTGCTTTTATGTCTGATTAGCATTTCATTGTGCGGTTCTAGAGAGCCAATAATACAGTTTCTCAGTGAGTTTAGCCCAACCAATGGAACGAGTTAATGCCGCAGGTTTACACTGAAATTCTGTCCCTTCCTGTATAGACTTCAGCCTGCACTCCCATATGCATATATAGACCTGGGTAGTTGAAACTGGCTATTGCCTTACTACTCGTTAGTGACTAGACAGGTCAGTGGTTCTAATTATGTATTATGTCAGTGCTTTTATTTTATTTTCTGTGACAGTGTTGGCTTTGGTGACTAGAAAGTTTTTGCCATCGTATTAGTCATTGCACTGCTGATTTATGTTAGAATGAAATGAATGCAGCCTTTGCGGTCTGATGCAGCAAAGGTTTTCAGTGGAAACACAGTGAAAACATCAGGACCTTCAGAATGTGCAATATATGCAGTATTTCCGGCTTCTGTTAAATAAATCTCAAGTGTAGATTACCAGCCTATTTCTTGAGCTTCAGAGTAAAGCCTCCCGTCATCTAAAGCTATTCAGAAAATGAATTTACAAATCCTTTAGTGTCAAAAACAGATTGGTAAATTGCAGAAGAGATTTACAGGCTCTTTTCTAGATTTATATATCTTATAGCAGATATATACAGCTTGTAGCACCAGTGAATTGTAACAAAACATGTTGATTTATGAATCTGGACCTTGCTGTGCACTAATTTAGCAACAAGGGCTTGGAAATTCAGTACAGCAACAATCTCCATAAAAGGCTCTGGACATTGGCTCTTACTACTTAATGTAACTTTAGCGGTTCCTCTAGCCCTTAGGAGTTTAGAAGTCACGGCCAAAACTACAGTCTGTTGCAAGCCTTGAACCTCCCCTACAAGCAAATGGTCATAAAATGGAAAGGCTAGATGAGGATGAAGAGAATCACAAAAAGGTTCCCTCCTTTCAGAGGTGCTGATAAATGCATTCTTCTTTCTGTTACAGGGCTGATCATGTACCAATGTCTAAGGAACCAGAATTCACATTTTGATGTGTGTGGGAGCCCTAAAGGGACCTCTCCCTGCAATCCTATTAGTTCCTTTCTCTCAATCCCCACCCTGTCTCCACCACTGTCTCTCAATCCTCCCTCCCTTTTCCCACCACTCTCTCTCTTTCAATCCCCCACCTTATCCCCACGTCTCTTTCATTCTCAGATTTCCATACTGTTTCTCTCTCTCTCTCTCAATCCCATACTTTCCCCATCAGTTTCTCTGAATCCTCCCACCAGTCTCTCTCTAGCCTCTGCCATGACTCTACAATCTCTCTCTCTCTCGCTCGCTCGCTCAGTATCCCAACCAATCTCTCTGTGAATCTTTCCAGCCTTTCCCCACAGTCTCTCTATCCCCATCCCTACCAGTTTCCATCTTAATCCTCCCACCCTATCCCACTAGTGTCTCTCCCTCTCTCTCTCTCTCTCTCTCTCTGTCTCTCTCTCTCTCCCTCTGTCTCTCCCTCCCTCTCTCTCTCTCTTTCTCTCTCTCTCCCTCTCTCTCTCTCTCCCTCTCTCTCTGTCTCTCTCTCTCCCTCCCTCTATGTCTCTCTCTCTCTCAAGCCCCACCCTGTCTCCACCAGTTTGAAGGAGGAAAGGCTTTCATAGAACATAACAATCTATTTATAATCTTTTAAAGCGCTCTATAGCCCCCAAAGCAGACATTTTTGTTGAAATGCTGGCAGTGCTGGGTGAAAGAAGCAGAAACTGTCAGGAACAACATTGTCTAAAGGCTGTTCATTTTCTGCAAAATTCAAAATTTAAGATAAGTGTTCTCTTGCCATTTGGAATACAAATTTAAGAGAGGGTAATTAAATATAGCATAAAAGTTATTTGAATTACTTTAAAGATTTACATTTTTATTTGCATTTCAAAAACAAAAAAAATGAAAAAATGTATCTGAGATATCATATTATAAATGGTATATAAAAAATGTATCTGAGATATCATATTAAAAATGGTATATAAAAATGTATCTGAGATATCATATTATAAATGGTATATAAAAATGTATCTGAGATATCATATTATAAATGGTATATAAACTAGGTTGAGGCATAACCTAAGGTATGGCAGAGGCCCAATTTGTAGAAGTTGGTATTAGCCTGTAAGTATTAAAATAATGAGTTTGCAAAGGTCACTTACTTGATCTGAAAAGGTGAGAGTGCTGGTTCCTGGGCAACCACAGACAGAATTTGAAAAGAAACTTGCTGTGGAAGCAAAAACTCATAATATAAACTTTTTCAGACACATTCACAGCAAAAAGCTTGCAAGGGAGTCAGATGGACCATTATTTGATCAAGGGGTAAAAGAGGCATTAAGGGAGGATAAGACCATAGTGGAGAGATTGAATGAATTCTTTACTGAGGAAGATGTAAGGCAGATACCCCCGTCAGAAGTGATATTTAAAGGAGATAATTCAGAGGAACTGAAACAAATTGCAGTGAGCCTGGAAGATATAATAGGGCAAGTTAACAAACTAAAGAGTGGTAAATCATCTGGACCAGATGGTATACATCCCAGAGTACTGGAAGCCCTGAAAAATGAAATTTCAGACCTACTGATGATAATCTTTAAACTATCATTAGAATCAGCTATGCTACCTAAAGATTGGAGGATGGCCAATGTAATGCTGGTTTTTAAAAAGGGTTCCAGGGCTGATCCAGGAAACTAAAGATTGGTGAGCCTTATGTCAGTGCTGGGAAAATTGTTTGAAACTATTCTAAAGAACAAAATGACTGAATATAATGATAGACATAGTTTAATGGCACAAAGTCAACATGGATTTAGCCAAGGAAAGTCTTGTCTCACTAATTTGCTACATTTTTTGAAGGTGTGAATAAATGTGGGTAAAGGTGAACCAGTTGATACAAAGTATCTGGATTTTCAGAAAGCGTTTGACAAACTATCTCATGAGAGAGACTTGAGGAAATTAAAAAGTCATGGGATAGGAGGCAATGTTCTGTTGTGGATTGAGAACTGGTTAAAAGATAGAAAATAGAGAGTAAGGTTAAATGGTTAATTTTCTCAATGGAGAAAGATGAATAGTGGAGTGCCCCAGGGATCTGTGCTAGGACTTCTGCTTTTTAACACATTTATAAATGACCTAGATAGGGGAACAATGACTGAAGTAATCAAGTTTGCTGATGATACAATATTATTCAATGTTGTTAAATCACAAGAGGATTGTGAGACATCGCAAGAGGACCTTGCAAGACTGGGTGAATGGGCACCCAAATGGCAGATGACATTTAATGTGGACAAGTGTAAAGTGATGCACGTAGGGAAGAGCAATCCAAATTATAGATACACAATGCAAGGTTCCGCCACCAGGAAATGATCTAGGTGTCATTGTGAATAATACACTGAAATCCCCTGCTCAGTGTGCAGTGGCGGCCAAGAAAGCAGATAGAATGCTGGGGATTATTAGGAAAGGAATGGAAAATAAAACAGAGAATATCATCATGTCTCTGTATTGCTGCATGGCGCAACCACATCTTGAGTATTGTTTGCAGTTCTGGTTGCCGCATCTCAAAAAAGACATAACAGAATTAGAAAAGGTACAGAAAAGGGCAACCAAAATAATAAAGGGAACGGAATGATTCCCCTATGAGGAAAGGCTAAAGAGGTTAGGGCTCTTCAGTTTGGAGAAGAGATTAGGGATGTGCATCCGTTTTCCACGTATTTGTAATCCGCAACTTATTTTGTTCTATCTGTTAAATACGTGGGGAGGCGAAACGCATCGCAACCCCCCATGTATTTAACAGATATCTGTTTTATTCGGTCTCCTAAATAAAAATTTAACCCCCCCCCCCCCCTCCTGACCCCCCCCCCCCCCCAAGACTTACCAAAACACCCTGGTGGTCCAGCGGGGAGTCCAGAAGCCATCGCTGCACTCATTTGCCGGTTTCATCACGGCGCCGATAGCCTGTGTCACAGGGGCTACCGGTGCCATTGGTCAGCCCCTGTCACATGGTCACCGGTGCCATCTTGTGCTCCTACCATGTGACAGGGGCTGACCAATGGCACCGGTAGCCCCTGTGACATAGTATGGGCAAAGGCTATCGGCGCCATTTTGAGTCCTGGCATCGGACGGCAGGTCGCTCCGGGACCCCCATTGGACCCACAGGGACTTTTGGCCAGCTTGGGGGGGCCTCCTGACCCCCACAAGACTTTCCAAAAGTCCAGCGGGGGTCCAGGAGCGACCTCCTTCACGCCGGCCATCTGATGCCAATACTCAAAATGGCGCCAATCGGCGCCATTTTGAGTATTGGCATCGGACGGCGATTTTGAGTCTCAAAATGGCGCCGATCGCCATTTGGACTTTTGGCCAGCTTGGGGGGGCCTCCTGACCCCCACAAGACTTTCCAAAAGTCCAGCGGGGGTCCGGGAGCGACCTCCTTCACGCCGGCCATCTGATGCCAATACTCAAAATGGCGCCAATCGGCGCCATTTTGAGTATTGGCATCGGACGGCGATTTTGAGTCTCAAAATGGCGCCGATCGCCTTTGCCCTCACTATGATGGCGATCGGCGCCATTTTGAGTATTGGCATCGGATGGCTGGTGTGAAGGAGGTCGCTCCCGGACCCCCGCTGGACTTTTGGCAAGTCTTGGGGTCAGGAGGCCCCCCCAAGCTGGCCAAAAGTCCCTGTGGGTCCAATGGGGGTCCCGGAGCGACCTGCCATCCGATGCCAGGACTCAAAATGGCGCCGATAGCCTTTGCCCATACTATGTCACAGGGGCTACCGGTGCCATTGGTCAGCCCCTGTCACATGGTAGGAGCACAAGATGGCGCCGGTGACCATGTGACAGGAGCTGACCAATGGCACCGGTAGCCCCTGTGACACGCCGTGATGAAACCGGCAAACGAGTGCAGGGATGGCTTCCTGACTCCCCGCTGGACCACCAGGGAGTTTTGGTAAGTCTTGGGGGGGATCAGGAGGGTGGGGGGTTGTAGTTAATTTTAATTTTAGCTGGGACACTAATTTAACTCGCCATAGTAACGTATTTACAGATCGACAACTTATGGAATTCTCCATACTTCTGCATGAAACGGAATTGGCCCCCCACGAATACGTATCACGAATGCAACGAAAACCTTTTGGCTGCACATCCCTAGAAGAGATAAGGGTCTATAAAATAATGAGTGGAGAGACGCAGGTAATCATGAATCCATTGTTTACACCTTCAAAAAGTATAAAGACTAGGAGACATTCAATGAAATTACTAGGTGATACATTTAAGACAAATAGGAGAAAATATTATTTGTACTCAACACATAATTAAACTCTGGAATTCATTGCTGGAGGATGTGGTGAAAGATGAATAAGGGGCTGTCTCATCACATTAGAAATCTAAATATTCATGCCTTGAATTTTGCTATGATCACTACCAACACTCTACTGGGAATATTTAAGGAATATTTATTGGAGATCTTACATGTCCCCTCTGAGGCTCTGTCACCCATTAGCAAAGCCTTTTTTCTACCTTTAGGTTACCGGAGTGAGAGACAGAGGCAGGGAGTTTCCCAAGAACAAGAGGGTCATCTGATGGAGGAAAGCCTGGATATTACAGGTGTTTGAAGAAGTCCAGAGATAAAGAAGTTAATAGAGGGACTCCCCGTGTTACCTTTTTCTTTCCCCAGGCTAAGGATTCTATAATGAGAATATTTCTCAGGTACAGGTCAACCTTATTTCATGGCCAGAAAGTTTCTCTTTCCAGATATTCCAATATCTATGCCAGAAAATAGCCACTGCTATTACTAGCAACAGTAACATGGGATAGACTTAGTTTTTGGGTACTTGCCAGGTTCTTATGGCCTGGATTGGCCATTGTTGGAAACAGGATGCTGGGCTTGATGGACCCTTGGTCTGACCCAGTATGGCATTTTCTTATGTTCTTATAAATTTTGGTGATGCACCAGGAAGCCTTGATCCAAAGTGCACTGTTTATTATCCATTTCCCATGTAAATGTTTACTAACTTTGCAGAACATTACAATTATTTTCTATGAGCTGCCTTGTCTTCATTTCTTTCTAGACTCTCAGAGGCGGCATGTGTCCCAATAATTTATTGGCAATCTCAGAACACGAGTTGGCTTCTACAATTGTATTACCACTCCTTTCTCTCTATATAGTTTTCTTTTATCTTTTGTTTCTTCAATTATTACTCGGGATGTCCTTGGATCCTCTATCTTTGTTGTGGTATCTTTAGGAAGCTGTAATTTTTTCTTGTTATCTTTTTTTCTAATATCTTTATTAGGGATGTGCGTTTGGCCTACCATGGGAAATATCGTATTTCCCACGGTTCGGGCCTTTGAAATTCGGGGAGACCTGAATTTCGGGTTAGTGCGCACTAACCCAAAAACGAATTTTTCCCAAAATTTCGGGAAAATTTGATTCGGTTTCAGGGTTCCCGAACCAGGATGAATTAGGCAATTTCGTGCACAGAGAGAAACCTCTACCACAGTACACACACACACACGTGCACACAGGCACAACAGAAAGACAAAAGGAGATAGTATACCCGCTGGAAAATTTGCAGCAAATGGCACACAAGCACGTCAAACAGACACTGGCAGAAACATATCAAACCCCATAATTGACAATGCCAGTCGTGCACAGAGAAATACTCACAGGGTGGATCGCCTCCACTAACCATTTCTGTCCTTTGTCTCTCACACCCCTGAAGGTCCTCCATCAGTCACAGAGGCACTATTGTCCCTTTACGTCTGCTACCTGGGATCCATGAGGCAGAATACCCCGCTGACCCCATTACCCCAGTAAGATGCAGGCGTCAGCGAGGCTCATGCTGCTGGTGTTGGCTCTGGCCTCCTTTTCCTGGTTAGCAGTGAGCAGGAGCACCTGATACTTGCATGTTTACACTGTATCCAGCATTTAAGGTACAACTGACGGGCATCCTGGCCTTTTTGGTGAATTTAAACAGCAGACTTTACAAAAGGGGTAAGAAGAACGAGAGGCAGCAGTCATTCTTTGGCTTCCAGATGTGATTTCCAGTCACCCTGAGATTATTGCGGAGTTTGGCGGCAGAGGGCGGGCCCAGTAGTAGCATGAGCACAAACCTTCTCTCTCAAACACAGACGTTCACTCACACTCTTTCACACATACATACATGCTCATTCTCATACATGCACTCACTCCTCATTCACCCATATATACACTCTCACTCACCTATGCTTGCACATTCATTCACTCCTTTCCCACTGATTCCACACACAATATGCACTCTCACATACAGAGTCACTCACTCTTCTCCCTCTTCCACACACACACAACACACACATACATGCACTCACACACACAGGCACAGTCACTCACTCCTCTTCCGTTTACACATACACATGCACACTCACACACACACAGACACTCCTCTCCCTCTTACACACACACACACACACACACACACATGCACTCTCACACACACAGTCACTCGCTCCTCTTCCACCACACATACACATGCACTCTCACACACACAGTCACTCACTCCTTTCCCTCTTACACACACACACACATACATGCACTCACACACAGGCACAGTCACTCCCTCCTCTTCCTCACACACAGACACACACATGCACTCTCGCACACAGGCACAGTCACTCCCTCCTCTTCCTCACACACACACACACACATGCACTCTCGCACACAGGCACAGTCACTCGCTCCTCTTCCTCTTCCATCACACACACACACTCTCGCACACAGGCACAGTCACTCGCTCCTCTTCCTCTTCCAACACACACACACACTCTCACACACACAGGCACAGTCACTCACTCCTCTTCCGCTTACACACACACATACACATGCACTCACACACACAGAGACACTCACTCCTCTCCCTCTTCCACACACACACGCACTCACACACACAGGCCCAGTCACTCACTCCTCTTCCTCTTCCATACACACACATGCACTCTCACACACACAATCACTCACTCCTTTCCCTCTTCCACACACACACACACAGGCACAGTCACTCACTCCTCTTCCTCTTCCATACACACATACACATGCACTCTCACATACACAGAGACACTCACTCCTCTCCCTCTTCCACACACACACTCACACACACGCACTCACGCAGGCCCAGTCACTCACTCCTCTTCCTCTTCCATACACACACATGCACTCTCACACACACAATCACTCACTCCTTTCCCTCTTCCACACACACACACACACACACACACAGGCACAGTCACTCACTCCTCTTCCTCTTCCATACACACATGCACTCTCACACACACAATCACGTACTCCTTTCCCTCTTCGACACAGACACACACATGTACTCACACACAGGCACAGTCACTCACTCCTCTTCCATTCTCACATACACAGAGACACTCACTCCTCTCCCTCTTACACACACACACACTCACACACACAGGCACAGTCACTCACTCCTCTTCCTCTTACATACACATGCACTCTCACATACACAGAGACACTCACTCCTCTCCCTCTTACACACACACACACACACACACACACGCATAAATGCACTCACACATACAGGCACAGTCACATACTCCTCTTCCACACACACACACATGCACTCTCGCATACAGGCACAATCACTCACTCCTTTTCCTCTTCCTCTCCCTCTTACACACACTCACACACACACACACACATACATGCACTCACACATACAGGCACAGTCACTTACTCATCTTCCTCACACACACACACGCATGCACTCTCACATATAGGCACAGTCACTCACTCCTCTTCCTCTTCCATACACATGCACTCTCACATACACAATCACTCACTCCTCTCCCTCTTCCACCACACATACACATGCACTCTCACACACACAATCACTCACTCCTCTTCCTCTTCCAAACACACACACACATATCCAAACAGCTATTCCCCTCAGCCTTCCTTCTGGCCTCAACATGGGGGACCTGGATCATTTTTTGGCTTAACCTTCAGGCTTAACCTGGGTCCTTCCATTCAGCCCCGCCCCCCGTAAATCAATTCAGTGAATGCTTTCTTTATGCTTTATTTATTTATTTAAAGGTTTTTCTATACCGTCCTTAAGTTATTTACCATCATAACGGTTTACAATAGGGCACATATATCAAAGAAAATATAGATCATAATTTACATAGAGGGTGCCATTATTATTCGGTAACAAAACAACATTAAGAATAATATGGTTTATGATGAGGAATTTACATTAAAGAAATTCACATGGGGGATTGTATGTTTTATTGCAATTAAACCTGTTGGTTTGACTACAATTATAAGAGGGGTATACTAATTTCCAGTAGTATCTGGAAATTGTGCGCTAGGTGCTCTATGTCCGCTTATCCTTATTTATTTGCTTGCGTCGTTCTCTTTCTTGAAGGCTTGTTTGAAAAGTCAGGTTTTGAGGTGTGTTTTGAAACGTTTATGATTTCTCTGAAGTCTTAAGTCTTAGGTCATTACTGGATAGCACACTTGTTTTTTGTGACAGAGCAAAAAAGGGAGACAGAGTAGGTGAAGGATGTTGAACTCTCGTCCTCAAGTGTCACTAACAGGTCCTATTTTGGGGGTATTAAAATTACACAGATCAGCCTGGTGCTCGGATGAAATGTGTGCAAAGACAATCCATTACCTGTTTGTGGCACCGAACGGTCAGAATCCACCATCCCTGGCTTAGGAGAAACCTTTTGCTAAGGGCCTTTAAAATAGCTGCGGTACAACTGCTGTGACCCCATCACAGTGAGCTGAGGCTGAAGGTGAGCTCAGGACGGCTGCCTTAGCTGCTCAGATTCTTAAGCAATACTAAGATGAATAGTCACAATAATGTGGTTTTTTTTTTAAAACCTCTCGGCCAGTTTTAATTGGCTTTCTTTGTGCTGCCTCTTCGTTTTCTCTTCAATCTTTCTTCTGCCTTCTGGCCGTGAGCGCTGCCTTAAATAACATTCGCAGAGGTTTACAGTGTTGATTAAGTATGGAGGGGTCCTGGTGGGACCCGAGCCACCACCCATTGATGCATCCCGGGAGGGTCGGCTGATTGCTGAAACAGACTCTGCGACGTGAGGCTGCAATTTATTCTAGCATTCTTCGGTACAATTTATTCTAGCATTCGTCGGTACATTTTTCAGCCTTGTTTTTAGCAAGTAGCCGAGGGGGGGCTCTTCCTCTAAAATTATTATTTTTCAAGAGCAGCATAGGACCGGAGGTCAGATATAGGTCACAAGGCTGGCCTGGTCTCCCCTTTTCCTTGCCTTCTGCAGTAGCACAAGCCTTACCAGAGCTTCAGCTTCACCCTCAGTTCATGATTAAAAAGGCTGACGTTGCTAGCCCACAGGATTTACCACGGATTAGTGGCCATTTTTGTGAAATTTTGCAAAGGACACAAATGAACTAATTTTGCATCCATGGCAAAACTTTGGTGAAGTTTTCCCCACGCGAACCCAGCCATGGTAACAAGTGGAACATGTGCCCAGCAAGCAGCCGTCTGGGGCAGCCGTGGATTAAAGGGGCAACACAGCCCCCATGAGGCCCACCCCCCCCCCCCCCCACTTCCGAAAGTGAGACCCGACCCCTCTGGCCCTCACAGTCTCCCCTCAAGCTTACCCAAAAGCTGGGGGAGGGGGAGGGGTTCCTGGGGCAGGAGCGATGCCCACTCATCCCTGCCCCTCCGGCTGCCATTTTCAAAATTGCGCCGGCTGACTGAGTGAGCCCATTTGCCCTCCCAGGGGAGCGTATGCAAATCTTTCTCAAGCGTATTCATTGTGGATAGCCTGGAAACCAGACTGGCCGGGGGGGTATCCCGAGGACTGGGTTGAGACCCCTCCGTATTAAAGAACGCCTTCGTTTAGAACCATCGTATTTATAGGGAGGAAGACCGCCTTGAATGCTACCTTAGGAATAACCTGACCGTCCAGCATCCAGTGCTCCTAAGTCAGGGGGGCGGCCAGTTCCGATCTTCGAGAGCCACAAACAGGCCAGGTTTTCGGGACGCCCACAACGAATACGCCCGCGACAGATTTGCATACAATGGAGGCAGTGCACTTACGGAGAGCGAGATCACAAAAGGGGTGAAAGAACAGGAGGTGGTAGAGACCGAGCCGTGAACTTGTGTCCCAGGACTGCCGAATCAAAGCCCCCATGAAACAGCCAGCAGAGCACGTTACTAAAGCAAACGCTAGCGACCATAGCAGGGAACGGGAAAAGCCCCTGCCAGACTTTACCTTCAGGGCACAGCAGCCTGCGTTTGCTCGCCGGCCCGCGAGGCCCTTCAGGATCAGTCGTCACCGTTGATCAAAGCTGCGGATAGGCTCTCTTTTCTTTCTTTAATTACATTTTGGCAAGCGTTTGTGTTTTGTAACGCAAAGAAAAAAATAATTTCTGGTCATTATGAAGGCGCTAGTAAAAAAAAAAACCCAAAAACGTTTTGTAAGATAAAGTAAAACAAGCAAATCATTAAGAGGCCCCTGCCTGCAGCGCTCTTAAGTTTCGGTTCATCTATGAAGACGCATCAAAGGTCAATACTCAGAGCCTCTTAGCTGCATAACTGACGCGTTATCCAGCTTTTTGAGTATTGGACCACTTAACTGGCTAGATTTTACCCAGATAAGTCACTGTCCGGCTACAATCTATTCTCAGCTGGATAAAAAAGTCACTGGGGCACTCCAGGGCAGTCCTAGGTTATCCAGCCTAGCGTGGCCAGGTAACTTTCCACTGAACCGAATACCTTCATAGATACCCAGGTAAGTGGCGCTGTGTTACATACATTTGTAAAAAGTCCCTTGCACAGGTCTGCAGCCCAATTCCCACCCCCTATACCCCCGACAAGTCATAACTGGCCCTGCTGGGCCTAGAAGCGCTAAACCCCCATGCACTTCCCCCCCCCCCCCAATCAAAGACTTAACAGAAAATATTGTGCTGTCGCAGACGGCCCCTCCCTCCCTCCCCTCTTCTTCCCTTTCTCTTTATTAAAGGTTCTTTCCTGCTTCCCCCTCTACCCACCTACAGCCTCAGGAACACAACCACCCTCCCCCCACCCCCCTGCTCCACCTGACTCTGAAAACCCCAGAAGTGAGCCCCGACAGGAGGAGCGCTGGAAGCGTAAATCGGTGGGGGGGGGGGGGGGATCAATCTGGGACCCCGCAATATATTTTTTAAAGTCTTTGATGGGGGTTTTGGGGGGTTGAGGCAGCCCAGCCCGGCAGGGCTTGTAATAATCTGTTGGGGTTTCAGGCCACAGGCGCACAAGGCTTATCTGGCCACCAAGGCCACTGGGGCAGTTCTATCATTAGGCAGGGTGAGGCAGCCACCTCAGGCGGCAAAATTCTGGGGCGGCACAAAGTACCCCCCAGAATACCCCTGCAGCAATCACCTGACCTTGCCAAACAAAAGTATTGACATAAGGTGCCAGTGAGGTTCCCACTGGCAAGGAAAGGGTCCTGCAAAGCCACACGATTTTCTTGACATGCCAGTAGGGATGCCACCTGCAGGAAGCCCCGTCTATGCTGCCCCAGCACTGTGCATTGGCCCCACTGGAGGAGAGAGGCTGGAGGGGAGGCCTGACTCCAACAGCCATAGAAGAGCCAGAGCCCACTGAAGGAGGAGGGATGAGTGATTGGTGGAGATGAGGTGAGAGAGGGAAGGGTACAAAATTGGGGTGGGTTAGGAGTTCATAGGAGGAAAAGAGTGAATGGAGGAAAGGGACTGAGAGAGGGAAGGATGGGGAATGAGAGGAAAGGGAGCTACTGGAGAAGACGGTGAAGGGAAAGGATGGAATGAGTTGTAAGCAGAGGGGACAGAATGGGAGGGAACTTATAAATAAGAAAGCATGTGTGTAAGTAAGAAAGGAAGGGGCATGTGAGTAAAGGAGGGAGGGAACAAGCATGTGAGAGACCGTGTGAGTAAGAAAAGGAGGGAGTGTGTGAGAGATCGTGTGAGTAAGAAAGAGAGGGAGTAACTGTGTGAGAGACCGTGTGAGTAAGAAAGAGAGGGAGTAAGTGTGTGAGAGAGCATGTGAATAAAGGGAGGGAGGTAAGTGTGTGAGAGAGCATGTAAGACAGAGGGGGAGAGAGGGAGCGAGCATGTGAGTGTGTGTGTGAGTGAGTGAGTAAGAAGAGAGAGTGAAGGAGCCAGCACATAAGAGTGGGGAATGGAGGGAGCCAGCATGTGAGTAAGAGAGAGAGAGAGAAGAGAAAGTTTGTGTGTCCCGCTCCTTCACTTCATTCCCCTATAGTAACGTGAGTGATAGCAGCTTGGGAAACATTCAAGAGGAATAAGGAGGCAGACTCTGGGTATTTGGTTTAGTGCAATTTATTTACACTGAAAATGCAAGGCAAACAGGCAAAATAATGCAGCTCCCCTTAAACCTCAGGTAGCACAGAGACATTAAACATAGCTGGGTCTTCTAATAGTGTGGGCTGCGGCCTGCTTCTTGGAGCCTCTCTAACCCTTCTGGACCCTGACTCCTTAGAGTCTGGTGAGGGGAGCCTCCCTTCACCCACAATCCCTTGCAGGGCTGATCCTTAAGGAAGCCTGGGCTAGATAGCTGTGGCCAGTCCCTTAAGGTGGTTTGATTGAGTTTTCGGTATTCTCCCCTCACCCCCCCAAAATCCATGATAACCTTTGGTTGATTGGAAACTAAAAGTTCCCAGATATGGAAAGCGGATAATTTTTTTTCCTTTATTAGTTTTAATTCTTGGGTGTTATTTAAAATGTCTGCTGTTTCAAAATATTTTGTCGGCATTAGGGAAATCTTTTACAATTTTTATACAATTGTTTAATTATTAGATGTTCTATTCATCACCGGTTTTAAAATATTTATTCTTCTTATTAGTGAGACTTTACTAATATGATTGATGTGTTCTATATTTTTCTTTTATTTGATATGAGGAATGATGTTTCTGTTTTTCCATTGTTATCCTGCATTCAGGATCTGGCTTGTTGCAGTTTTCAGCTGGGTTTTGTCTGTGCATTTCTATTTCTATTTTATGAACATCTTAATTCTGTATGTGGTGAAGGTCTGTGTATGTTTTGCATCTATGATTGAGGTGAGGGATTCTGCTGGTGTGTAGTTTCTGTGTAGGGCTCTGTAGCAGCCTGGCTTGTTCTGTTTCCCTAATAAGAGGTTTATAGGTGTTTTAGGGCCTGGTGTAGTATCTGCAGTCTTGCCTCTTCATAGGTAGGGGTGCTACTGTTTGAGTGCTGATAGTCAGTACTGTCTTGCTTTAGGAGGTTTACTGTATTACAACTCATGCAGTTCTATTTAGTAATCATGGCTTTCTGTGACTCAGTTTACGCAGGGCTTTCAGGCTAACTCTCAGCACTTGCTACAATAGGCCTGATAGGGTTTCCAAGTGTCTTTTTTGCAGGGTTTTCAGGTGGGCACCATAGCAGTACATACAATTATCTATGTAGCAGACACCTGTTCTGGGTGAACCCCTGTTCTAGCTATAAGAGAGTAGGTTAGTGAATGGGGGTTTACCCTTCCCTTTGAGGGTGCTGGGATGGCCGTCCCCCTGAAAGCATTCTCCAGAGAGTCCCTGGGCAGTCCCTTATGCTTTGCTAGCAGGTAGTGAGGGGCTTTTTCTATGTTGGACTATTCAGGCCCAATCAGAGGAGTCAGGCACATCCTGCCTGGGGATCCTGATCGGGGTCGGGTGGGTGCTCCTTCCAGTCCACTCACTGGCTGGCTGGGATTTTCCCACTGGGCTGTTTTTCCGGTAGGAGCCTTGTGAGACCCTTGGCACCAACCTGGGCTCAGGAGCTGCTCAGGTTAGGGAAGATGAGAACGGAGGAGATGGTGACCTGCTTTTCGCTAGGGCGCATTTGACGCAACCTTGAGGACAAACCCACGAGGCCTTGAGAGTGTACCGCACACAAAACCCCCCCACCACCACCACCATTCAACCATCTCCCACCTCTCAGAGCGCAGATGCAGGCTGGGGAGGGATGAGAGATAATGCGGTAGTACTCCTGGGACTGTGGCAACTTCCCCCAGAATAGGCCCCTCCCTTTGCCTTCTCATTGATTTGATCTGTGCTGTGCCTGAAGGGGGGCGGTACCATCTCATCCCTGGCCGGGGGTAACAGAATGCCTTGAGCCACCCCTGCAAGACCAAATAACTTTAAACCTAACCTCCCATATTTCCAAGCTGGCCGGAGTATTACACACTATTTAGTCCGAGGTTTTACACCGGTTAGCTTTAAAGCTAGCCAGCTAAAGTTAGCCAGGACGTTTCTCCCTCTGAATATCTGCTTCACTGAATACAGGCCAGTGTTTATTGATGGACCTTATTGCTGGGCCACTTCCTCCAATGTGAGTCAAAAGAAATGGGATTGTTGTTGAGCCTCCTCAAACAACCACCCCCCTGAGGGTATCGCAGGAAGTGTGACTAGAGAACAAACTGGCAAAGTATCAGGTAGAGGGAGCCATAATAAAATATTTGCATTTTCTTATCCCAAAGACCTCTATCATATCCCCCCTCAGCCGTGTCTTCTCCAAGCTGAACAGCCCTAACCTCTTCAGCCTTTCCTCATAGGGGAGCTGTTCCATCCCCTTTATCATTTTGGTTGCCCTTCTCCATTGCAATTATATCTTTTTTGAAATGTGGTGACCAGAATTGTACACAGTATTCAAGGTGCGGTCTCACCATGGAGCGATTCAGAGGTATTATGACATCCTCAGATTCATTTGCCATTCACCTATGGTCAGCTAATACCCTTGCCCCGGCCCCAGCTGCACTGGCTTCACATGGGAGCGCCGGATTCTGGAGCTGTGCTGCTTGAGGTCCTGTGGCTCTCCCCAGTCTCGGGCCAGGGCTGAATTTTTCTCTCTTTTGAAACCCTTGTGGAACAGCCTGGATCATGTCATGCCTGGTCTCCCCTCCCCTCCCCTCCCAACCAGTGAGCTTTCGATCCCGATCAGGTCTGCCATGGAAGAGTCATCACTACCTGATACTCGGCTGCAGTCCGGCGTCAGGGCTCTGCTCTCCGCATCTCACAGCAAAAAGAAGCACCGGCGATGGCTCTGGAACTTGCTAGCGCTCCATTCCTGGAGCATGTTGTTGTCGTCATGTCTGCCTCTTCCGAGTTACAACATGGGCCCGGGAGTGTGCAAATTAATGGGCAGCTTCCTCTTTGTGCAGTGCACACAGCTCCTCCTGAGCTTCGCCCTCTGAGCCTTTCCAGCATCTGCGTTATCCCCAGGCTGAATGAGGCAGGGAGACTGTGTCTATGGATGTCTCTTATTTTTACATACCTTAATTTTTAGTTTCTATTTTATTTTTCTCAGGAATTTCTCAGTATTTATTATAACAAATAAAAACGGGGAGAAAATCAACGGGACAAAGATGATATTTTTTTTCCACTGATTTTCTCCCATTTTTATTCATCTTAATAGCAATTCCCAGGAAAAAGAAAATAAAAACTGAAACTGAAGATCCCTCACTCATTCTGAGTGTTGAGTGCAGCACAACAGAGGAGATCTGGGCAGCCCAATGCAGCAGTGAAGGCAACTAACCGAGACGGCTGCCTGCATCACACCAAATTATATATAGAAGGCACTGGCCCATTGTGATAAGTTCACGCATTTCTCTGCGCCCTCACGCTCTGTGTTTTAAAATGTGGAAGAGTTACTGATGGGGCTTTCAGTGCTTCTGTAGCCCTTTTTTTTTTCACCATATGAGTTCTCTTCATGTCTGGATTGCCTGCCCCATGAGGTTTGGTATGCCACACAACATTTTTATTAATATAGGTGTGTCTTGGGCTTATAAAAGTTGGGAAGCACTGCCCTAAAGTAGGTAGTGCAGAACCTGGGGAACCATACTAACAGCAGACTCCGTAGCACAGAGCCAATGGGAATGTGCTGGAGTGGTGGCAGGGGCACAGAGAAGTGGAGGCAAGTTACAGTCACAGACAGGGATGGGGTGAGCCAAAAGGAAGTGCCTGTGCAGTGTTGGGGATGTTTTTGTCTGCTGGGCTTTCCTCTGAAAGGCTGTGGAACCAGTGAGTCTCCTGGAGTGGGAGTGCCAAGAAGGGGTAGGGGTAGGAGAGGGAGAGGGCTGCTGCAGGCTGGGGAAGGGCTGTCAGCAAGCAAAACCTTTTTACATAAGGATGCGGCAGTATTGGAGCGGGAACACTCACTGTGTGAGCATATGAGCAGCAGCTCAATAACGGAATGTGTGTGACAGAGAGAGTATGTGGGTTTCTTTCTCTCTGACACAGAAAGACAATCCCATACAGTGAGAGCGCGTGTATGGATGTCTTTGTGTCAGACAGAGACACACCCACACACTCCCTCTCTCACACAAAATGGGTGTCTGAAAGAGTGTGTGTGTGTGTGTGTGTTTGTGTCTGAGAAACTGTCTGTGTGTCTGACACTGGCTGGCAATGTGGTTGTCACATTACTTGGCAACTGATTCAATGGTTGGCAAGAGATTTTATAGCAGACTAGGACTCCAAGATATATATATATATATGGTCAGTTTACTGTTAGTGCGATATGAAAGTGTAAGAAATACATTTTATATATATATATATGAGAGATGTAACTAAACTTAGGGGCGGTGGGCAACTGATTGCATGGATGGAAACTGACTGCAGCTCTGTTTTCTCACCCCTGGTCTAGGGTCTGCTCTACTAAGTTATTTAGAAAAAATGTGACATTTATGGTGCAGATTTTTTGGCTCAATTTTGCCAGGCTCCAATTCACATGATGGACCTCTGAAAGGTCAGTTAGGTGTGCTTTGGGGAACTGTTGAAACATATTTTGCAGGGAAAGCATACAAGGACAAAAGACAGATACCCAATGGGCTGGTTTTGAAAATAATTCCCCTAGGCTGATATTTTCCTGAAATCCACCCCTGCTCCCTGTATTAGGCCCTAAGTCTGGATCCGGATTCTCCAGTAGGATGGGAGGAGCAAAAAGCTGCAAGACCCAAGGAGAATATTCGACATGCTCGCAATAAAATCTTCACATACTGGGTGATGATCCAAAATGAAATTAAATTTAGTACCCTAAAAAATCAAGTAAAGCAGAATAAGACGTGCAAATAGTTCTTCACAGTTCTTAAGTTCACGTTTACAGATGTGATATTCTGCCTTTCTCCAAGAATGATCTCAAGGCGGATTACATTTGAATTAGAGTAGATTAACAGGTTCCTTAGCAATAACATTAATCATAGGGTCCTATGCAGTCATAATTGAATAAGTGTCTAGACATAGTGCTCACAAACCCGCTGGGTAAGGCTTGGTTGAACAGCCCTGCCTTTGTGTTTTTCCAGAAAGTTAGGTAGGACTGTTCAGGCTGAATGGGTAGAGGTGCCTCATTCCAGATGTTAGGTGTGGAGCTGCTGAAAAGGCGTAGTCTGGTGCAGACCAGTTTTGTGACAGGCACAGCTGTGCCTGTCACAGTTTTGTGACAGGCACAGCGGGAAGGAAAAGACGGGCTTTTTGGGACTATTGGAGTTCTCTTGTGGAGGGGGTGTATAGGCAGCAGGAAGATATTCTGGGGCCTGTGTATTCACACGTTTGAAGACAAAGCAGAGGGTTTTGAATTTGATCATGGCTTCTGTCTGGAGCCAGTACAGTTTGAGGAGCATGGGCTTTTGTGTGGTCTGTTGCTTTGACTGCTATCAGGATTCTTGCTGCAGTATTTTGCAAGAGTTGGAGGTGTTTCATACTGTATTGAGAGATACCATTTAATAGCGAGTTACAAAAATCAAGCAAGAGAACGTTGGATCTTCTCTATGTGATCCTAACTTGGGTTCACTAAATGAGGTTTTTTCCTATAGAAATAGGATCTTCCTGCAAAGGACATTCATGAGGAGTTCAATGAGCTTTGTGTAGGCAGGGGATGGGTTTGAGTGGACTATCCATAGTGTTCCCACGAGGAAAAAGGGAGCGGTGAATTGGAGTCTTGAGGTGAGAAAGAGAAGGGTCTGGGAGTCCTAACCAAGGATTCTAGAGTGTAGAAGTTGGAGAATCAGAGAAGGTAGGCAGCTTGCAGTCTCAAGGACGTGGATTTAAAAGTTGTGCATTCAAAAGCTTGTTGGAGGAGCCAAGAAAGGGTTCCTGTAAGGATCACCGACAGCCCATCAGAGGGACCAGAACTCTATCCTTGCTGGGGAAATCTACAGTGAAGAGAAGACTCTGGTGCTCTGTGAGTCTCAGAGACAGAGAGAGAGGGAGAACATGGAAAGCTGAAGGGAATACTGCTGTTGGGAACTTGAGCTGATAGGAGACTGATGGCTGTTATTTTTCTTTATCTCCCCTTTTCTTTTGGGATTTGACTGTATGCTGACATTCTTGCTGTGATTATTGGAATTTTGATCATTTTGGATTCTTCAGTAAATTTTATTTCCATTAGAACTAAAAAACTTTTGTGTGAGTCTCCCCCTGGGCCTCCCTCCCAGAACGTTTGCCTGATTTGGTTTGAACTCTGGTTCTTTTGTCTGTTCCGGGGTTGCAAATGGGTCATTCCCCATTCCTGCAGCAACCTCGACAGAGAAGGGTCTTACATCTGTATTCTCTTCTGGAAACTTGTCTCCCATTTTGAAAAATGTAGAATTCTTGGTTGATGCAGTGGATTCCTGAACGCGTCTCCTCTACCTGATGGCTTGTTTAGTCATATTCCTGAACCATTGACTGCGACTGGGTCCCTCCTGGAACCCAGTCCAACAGATTAAGAGGGCAGCTTGCACGTTCTCAAGGAAAAGGAAGAGGAGCTGGACAGCCACAGACCTTCCTGCCTCTCCTTTGTTCCTCATAAGAACATAAGAAAATGCCATACTGGGTCAGACCAAGGGTCCACCAAGCCCAGCATCCAGTTTCCAACAGTGGCCAATCCAGGCCATAAGAACCAGGCAAGTACCCAAAAACTAAGTCTATTCCATGTAACCATTGCTAATGGCAGTGGCTATTCTCTAAGTGAACCTAATAGCAGGTAATGGACTTCTCCTCCAAGAACTTATCCAATCCTTTTTTAAACACAGCTATATTAACTGCACTAACCACATCCTCCGGCAACAAATTCCAGAGTCTAATTGTGCGTTGAGTAAAAAAGAACTTTCTCCGATTAGTTTTAAATGTGCCCCATGCTAACTTCATGGAGTGCCCCCTAGTCTTTCTACTATCTGAAAGAGTAAATAACCGATTCACATCTACCCGTTCTAGACCTCTCATGATTTTAAACACCTCTATCATATCCCCCCTCCAAGCTGAAAAGTCCTAACCTCTTTAGTCTTTCCTCATAGGGGAGTTGTTCCATTCCCCTTATCATTTTGGTAGCCCTTCTCTGTACCTTCTCCATCGCAATTATATCTTTTTTGAGATGCGGCAACCAGAATTGTACACAGTATTCAAGGTGTGGTCTCATCATGGAGCGATACAGAGGCATTATGACATTTTCCGTTTTATTCACCATTCCTTTTCTAATAATTCCCAACATTCTGTTTGCTTTTTTGACTGCCGCAGCACACTGAACAGATGATTTCAATGTGTTATCCACTATGACACCTAGATCTCTTTCTTCGGTTGTAGCACCTAATATGGAACCCAACATTGTGTAATTATAGCATGGGTTATTTTTCCCTATATGCATCACCTTGCACTTATCCACATTAAATTTCATCTGCCATTTGGATGCCCAATTTTCCAGTCTCACAAGGTCTTCCTGCAATTTATCACAATCTGCTTGTGATTTAACTACTCTGAACAATTTTGTGTCATCTGCAAATTTGATTATCTTACTCGTCGTATTTCTTTCCAGATCATTTATAAATATATTGAAAAGTACAGATCCCTGAGGCACTCCACTCCCTTCCACTGAGAAAATTGCCCATTTAATCCTACTCTCTGTTTCCTGTCTTTTAGCCAGTTTGCAATCCATGAAAGGACATCGCCACCTATCCCATGACTTTTTACTTTTCCTAGAAGCCTCTCATGAGGAACATTTTCATTTCATGGCACACCTGGCACAGGGGTGACTTTGTTGTGGCATACCACCCACTTCCCCATCAGTTTCTCTTCTTTTTTTCTTCCCTCTCCCCCTATCTCTTGGCATCATCACGTTCTCCCTTCCCTCTCCCCTGGCATCATCATCATCACCTTCCCTCTCCCTCACTCCCTGGCATCAACATCACCTTCTCTCTCCACTTCCTTACCCCTGGCATCATCATCACCACCTTCCCTTTTCCTCTACCCCTCTCCCCCTCTCCCCCACTCCCCAGCAACATCATCTTCCTTCTCCCACCACCTCTTCCTCCACCCTTGCATCATCATCACCTTCCCTCTCCTTCCACCTCTCTCCAGCACCCTCTGGCATCACCACCTTCTCTCTCCACCTTCTCACCCCTGACATCATCATCACTACCTTCCCTTTCCTTCTACCCCTCTTCCCACCCCCTGGCATCATCATCATCATATTCTCTCTTCCACTTCCTCACCTCTGTAATCATCATTACCACCATCTCCTCTCCCTCCATCCCTCTCCCCATACCTTAGCATCATAATCACCTTCCTTCTCCTTCTCCCTCCTCCCTCTTCCCCACGCCCAGGCATCATTATCACCACCTCTTCCACACTCTCACATCATCACCTTTCCTCTCCATTCATCCCCCATCATTATCACCTCCCCCCTCCCTCTTCTCCTCACCCCTTGGATTCATCTCCTTCCCTCTCCCTCCATCCCTCTTCCTCACCCCCTTGCACCATCATCACCTTCCTTCTTCCTTCACTCCCCCATCATCATCACCTTCCCTCTCCCCCTGACATCATCTCCTTCCCTCTGCCTTCACCCCCTCCCTCAACCCTTGGCATTATCACCATCTTCCCTCTGTCTCCACTCCTCTCACTCCATCCCTTGACATCATCAATTTCCCTCTCTCTCCATTTCCTGGCATCATCGCTTTCTCTTCCCTCTCCCTCCACTTTCCATGCCAATCACCTTCACTTCACGAGAGAGGGAGCAATTTTAGATCTAATTCTCAGTGGAGCACAGGACTTGGTGAGAGAGGTAACAGTGGTGGGGCCGCTTGGCAATAGTGATCATAATATGATCAAATTTGATTTAATGACTGGAAAAGGAACAGTGTGCAAATCCAAGGCTCTCGTGCTAAACTTTCAAAAGGGAAACTTTGATAAAATGAGAAAAATTGTTAGAAAAAAACTGAAAGGAGCAGCTACAAAAGTAAAAAATGTCCAAGAGGCGTGGTCATTGTTAAAAAATACCATTCTAGAAGCACAGTCCAGATGTATTCCACACATTAAGAAAGGTGGAAAGAAGGCAAAACGATTACCGGCATGGTTAAAAGGGGAGGTGAAAGAAGCTATTTTAGCCAAAAGATCTTCATTCAAAAATTGGAAGAAGGATCCAACAGAAGAAAATAGGATAATGCATAAGCATTGGCAAGTTCAATGTAAGACATTGATAAGACAGGCTAAGAGAGAATTTGAAAAGAAGTTGGCTGTAGAGGCAAAAACTCACAGTAAAAACTTTTTAAAATATATCCGAAGCAGAAAGCCTGTGAGGGAGTCAGTTGGACCGTTAGATGATCGAGGGGTTAAAGGGGCACTTAGAGAAGATAAGGCCATCGCGGAAAGATTAAATGATTTCTTTGCTTCGGTGTTTACTGAAGAGGATGTTGGGGAGGTACCCGTAATGGAGAAGGTTTTCATGGGTAATGATTCAGATGGACTGAATCAAATCACGGTGAACCTAGAAGATGTGGTAGGCCTGATTGACAAACTGAAGAGTAGTAAATCACCTGGACCGGATGGTATACACCCCAGAGTTCTGAAGGAACTAAAAAATGAAATTTCAGACCTATTAGTAAAAATTTGTAACTTATCATTAAAATCATCCATTGTACCTGAAGACTGGAGGATAGCAAATGTAACCCCAATATTTAAAAAGGGCTCCAGGGGCGATCCGGGAAACTACAGACCGGTTAGCCTGACTTCAGTGCCAGGAAAAATAGTGGAAAGTGTTCTAAACATCAAAATCACAGAACATATAGAAAGACATGGTTTAATGGAACAAAGTCAGCATGGCTTTACCCAGGGCAAGTCTTGCCTCACAAATCTGCTTCACTTTTTTGAAGGAGTTAATAAACATGTGGATAAAGGTGAACCAGTAGATATAGTATACTTGGATTTTCAGAAGGCGTTTGACAAAGTTCCTCATGACAGGCTTCTAGGAAAAGGAAAAAGTCATGGGATAGGTGGCGATGTCCTTTCGTGGATTGCAAACTGGCTAAAAGACAGGAAACAGAGAGTAGGATTAAATGGGCAATTTTCTCAGTGGAAGGGAGTGGACAGTGGAGTGCCTCAGGGATCTGTATTGGGACCCTTACTGTTCAATATATTTATAAATGATCTGGAAAGAAATACGACGAGTGAAATAATCAAATTTGCAGATGACACAAAATTGTTCAGAGTAGTTAAATCACAAGCAGATTGTGATAAATTGCAGGAAGACCTTGTGAGACTGGAAAATTGGGCATCCAAATGGCAGATGAAATTTAATGTGGATAAGTGCAAGGTGATGCATTTAGGGAAAAATAACCCATGCTATAATTACACGATGTTGGGTTCCATATTAGGTGCTACAACCCAAGAAAGAGATCTAGGTGTTATAGTGGATAACACATTGAAATCGTCGGTTCAGTGTGCTGCGGCAGTCAAAAAAGCAAACAGAATGTTGGGAATTATTAGAAAAGGAATGATGAATAAAACGGAAAATGTCATAATGCCTCTCTATTGCTCCATGGTGAGACCGCACCTTGAATACTGTGTACAATTCTGGTCGCCGCATCTCAAAAAAGATATAATTGCGATGGAGAAGGTACAGAGAAGGGCTACCAAAATGATAAGGGGAATGGAACAACTCCCCTATGAGGAAAGACTAAAGAGGTTAGGACTTTTCAGCTTGGAGAAGAGACGACTGAGGGGGGATATGATAGAGGTGTTTAAAATCATGAGAGGTCTAGAATGGGTAGATGTGAATCGGTTATTTACTCTTTCGGATAGTAGAAAGACTAGGGGACACTCCATGAAGTTAGCATGGGGCACATTTAAAACTAATCGGAGAAAGTTCTTTTTTACTCAACGCACAATTAAACTCTGGAATTTGTTGCCAGAGAATGTGGTTCGTGCAGTTAGTATAGCTGTGTTTAAAAAAGGATTGGATAAGTTCTTGGAGGAGAAGTCCATTACCTGCTATTAAGTTCACTTAGAGAATAGCCACTGCCATTAGCAATGGTTACATGGAATAGACTTAGTTTTTGGGTACTTGCCAGGTTCTTATGGCCTGGATTGGCCACTGTTGGAAACAGGATGCTGGGCTTGATGGACCCTTGGTCTGACCCAATATGGCATTTTCTTATGTTCTTATGTTCCCTCTCCCTCACCCACTGGCATCATCACCTTCCCTCTCTCCACTCCTCTTTCCCACTGACATCATCATCAATCTTCCATCTCCCCCACACCCTGGCATCACCTTCTCTTCCTGTTGCCTTCAGCCCCTGGCATCACCTTCCTTTAACCTCACTCCCTGGAATAATTATCATCTTCCCTCTCCCTCCACCTTTCCTCCCCACCCCCTTGAGTCATCATCATCTTCCCAACCCCTGGCATCATCAACTACCCTGTCCCCCATCTCTTGACATCATCACCTTCCTTTTCCTCTCCCCACACACACCTTGTGTCCCTTTCCCCATTTCACCTCCAATCCTTGAACAGCAGAAGTCTGGGGGGTGTTTATTGAGTGCTGCTTCTTCCTCCATTGCCAGCTTCCCTCTGCAATCTGAACTGCATGGTGCCAGCAGGTCTCACTAGCCTACAGAGCCTGTGCAGTTTCTGTTGCAGAGGGGAACCAGGAGCAGCTGCAGATATGCGCTGTTCTTTGACACCCCCTGCTGGTTGGAGGATATTCTGCAGGCCAGGAGGGAAACAGGAATTGAGACTGCAGCCACGGCACATATGCACTCCAGCCATGGCACACTAGTGTGCCGCAGCCCACTGGTTGGGAAACGCTACTCTAGATGACATCTCCCCTCGGTGACTCATAGAGACGCCTTTAAATAATTTGGATAGTACTTTCTCTTTGAAAATGTTCCCACCAAAACTACCCGCACCCAATTACACTTACTTATTTGTTCATAGAGAGGTCAATATTCAGCACCACTTAGCTGGTTAAGTTCTGACTTTCAGTATTCAGCATGGTCCGTGGTCGTCACTTAACTGGATAACATTTTATTTGACTAAAATGATATCTGGTTGCGTGATGTGCAGGACTTGGGCATTCTGGGCAACTCTACTTACCCAGCTAACATCCGAAGAAGTGCCGATATTCAGCCTTATCCTGGGTAAGTCTAGGACTGCTATTTGGCTGATCTAAAGTCAGCCGAATAAACGTATCTGGCTAACTGTAAGATAGTGAGTATGTACAGCAGCCCAGCCTAGTGGAGGGAACCCCTCCACTAGGATTTCCACACAGCCTCTGGGCTCTACCCACAATCCCCTTGGGCTCTACCCGGAGGTCTGTAACAAGGACACCTACCTCCACAGAAAGAAATTCCTGTAACTACAGCCAGTTATACACTCATCATTTTGGACAAATGGTCTTTATTTAACTGCAGGAATCAGTAAACTTTATTTTAACACCCAGACCTGGTCCTGTCTAATTCTTATAGCCTCTCACCTCATGGGAAGCACCCAAAGTACAGCATAGACACTGGCAACCTTTTCTCAACGTCTGGGCCATACACAAAAGCTTTCCCCCCCTCCCCCCCATAAAAAGAGTCCCCCCAGGGATTAAGAGTCAGAGTGGGAGTGAGTGTTTATCAAGTAGCTCATTTAAAACAAATAAAAAAAAATTCTTTGTCACTCAGCGCATAGTTAAACTCTGGAATTCATTGCCAGAGGATGTGGTTACAGCAGTTAGTGTCACTGGGTTTAAAAAAGGATTGGATTAGTTCCTAGAGGAAAATTCTTAATTTTCAGGTGCTGAAATTGACTCATATTTGGCTCATGGTTGAATAAGGGCTTTTCAGTGGTATCCAATCCAAGCAGTTAACTCTATTAACGATTCACAGCAGGAGTAACCCTCAACAATTCTAGGGTTAGGATCTTAAGCTAATTTCAGAATAGTTATAGAGGGTTCAATCCCATCCCATACCGAGCCAATCGACAAAAGTTGATAGCAAAGGATGTTCTTAGCCGGTGCTTGGACAACTTAAATAAATTGATGACTTGATTCTACTGGATAGTAGGCAATCTGGTTTTAGAAGGGGGACACAGCAAAGCCTTTCTTATGAATGATCAGGCACATGCTGCAGATAAAGATTTGGCAGCAGTTGGGATTCTCCTCAATCTGACATCAGCATTCAATACTAGGGATGTGCAAAAAGGTCCGGGCTTCATTTTCGGCCCGCCGCAGGAAATATCATATTTCCCGCCGTTCGGGCCTTTGAAATTTGGGAGGGACCCAAATTTCGGGAAAATTTTGTTCATGTTTCAGGGTCCCCAAACTAGGACGAATTAGGCAATTTTGTTGAAATTGCCTAATTCGTCCTGAACAAATGCACATCCCTATTCAATACCATTGATCACAATAACCTTGTGAGGCATTTTGGTATTCTTAGGGTTGGAAGGAAGGATTTGTCCTCTTGTGGTTCAAATCTTACCTTGTGGGGTTCTATAAGAAGAAATACTTTCCCCTGTGCTTTTTAATCTGTATTTCAAGCCGCTGACTATATTGGTGAGATTCTATGGAATGCAGTTTCATGTATTTACTGTTGATGTGCAAGTTTAAATTGATTTAAGAAAGGATAGGGGATTGGCAATTAGTGAAACTATTAATCCAGTCAAAATAGATAGTATTTGTAGGAAAGGAATCTCCACAGTGCCCAAGTCTCCCACTGATATTGAACAATGTGATTCTGCCAGTGAAAGACCAGCTGGAGTGTCCAGGGGTGTAATAATTATTAGACTGCAATGTAACTATGACTATCCAGATTTCATTTGTTTCAAAAATATCTTTTTTACATTTCTGAGCAATTCGTTTCAGAGACACTTTCTGGACCAAATGAATTTGGTAGTCTTGATTCAGGTTCTTGTGATATGGTATGCAGACTAAATTACTTTAATGTTTTGTATCTTAGTCTTCAAAAAAAAAAAAAGCAACTCAGAAACTTCATTTTATTCAAAATACTTCTTTGGTGAATCAGTCTATGCATGAACGGACAGCACCTACAATTTTAGAGAAAAACCTTGTTCGTCCTGTTTTGAAGTAGGATAATTTACCTGTTGATTGTCCTTCTAGTTACAGACCTTTCCACTTTATGGAAGTTGTTAGAGAATATGGTTTATTACTAGTTTGATGAATTTATGACTACTAATAGTATCTTGTTTTGTTATCAATGTGGTTTCCGTATGAAAAATAGTACAAAAACACTGCTTCTCTCAGTTGCTGATTTTATTTTTCAGAAATCTGATAATGAGGGCGCAGTTACAGCTGGGTTTCTGGATGTCAATGCAGCATTTGACACCTTCTCTCATACTATCTTACTAAAATGGTTCTGGGATGTTGGGTTACTGGTTTGTTTTTTTCATTGGTTTGAGTCTCATCTGAATGCTTGTTTCCCTGATACCATTTTTGATTGGTTTGTTATGCACTCTTGTGTTCCACAGGGCTCAGTTCTTTCTGCAGCTCTGTTCAGCATTTATTTGCAACCATTGTGTTTATTTATGGATGTTTGTTATTAAGTTTAGATTCTATGCTGATGATATTCAGCTGTTTTTCCCTTTAAAGAGCAATCGTCTCAAACTGAAGAATGCTTATCTGTTGTTAATCCATTGATGTGCACAACAATTTGATTTTTCAAGACATGGAAATGTGCTGCGATTTAACATACTTTGCAAATTTTCATCCACACTGTATGTCGTATTAACCGATATCAATCTCATCATATGGCATCTATGGAAGGGCATTTTTAATACACAGAAAGTTGGATGTTTGCACCTATTTTTGACAAATGAAATAAAAAAAGAAGAAAAATTCTTTATATAATTAAAGACTGGAAGTTGATGACATAAGGTGAACGGTATCTCTGAGATCTGCATTTCATGCTATTTTATTTATGAATTGAGATTGGATATTTACAAATATCTAACTAATATTTCCCTTTCATATTTCTATGATGAAAGGTTGTGGGCTCTCTTTTGTTTTTTGTTTAGTGGATCTATAGGCTTTCGCATGGTGGGGTCTTTTTCTACAAATGTGACATACCTCTGTCAGGACATTCACCTTTGTGTGGATAGGAACCTGCACAGTTGTAGCATGCCACAGTTGTCAATTTGGTGATTGAATGCTGAATCTTCTGACGTTACCTGTTATCTGGGAGACACGATGAATGGTTCTAGGTAGAATATTTCTTATGAACTGTGCGAGCAGTCTCTGCTCCTACCGATACACTGCCATGCGCTCTTTCCCGAGGCTGACGTTCTGACATTTCATTTGCCAAGCACTGTCCAGTATTTTAGAGAATTTCTCTGCCCAGTCTAGTGGAGGAACAACCTTGCTCTACAGGGGATCCCATTGCATATGTCTCCCCTCTGTGAACTCCTTCTAGCCGCCAGGAACTCCCACGGCAAGATAAAGTAGAGACTCACTCCAAAGATATATTCAACCCAATGAGCTTTTATTTTCTTGGCTTACCAGCAGTCAGATGTCACAACTGAACTTAGAATCCCCAATTGGGTTTCAGAAATTCACAGGTTTCTACAGCCAGGTGGTAACAGCTTTGATTTCAAACACAATAGGTTGATACATTTTTCCCTTCCCAATTTTTAACTTCTACAGCAGTACAACATACAGTGTTACCAGTGCCTCTTCTCCCACTACTCCATGCTATCCTTTAGTGACAGCCACGTCACAATTTCCCTTACTGAAGTACCTTAATACTTTCTTCCAGACTCACAGATGAAGTCTTCTTACCACAATAAAGTCTTCTCTCTTAGGACAGCTCCAAAAGTATTCATTCAAACCTTGGCAGGGGTTTCCCTAGATTCTCCAGTTCCAAGACTCTACCAGACCACCTTCATCCCTGGTCTTCCTCTGATGGTGAGATCTTCTCCACTTCTTCTCATCTGGGACCCTGTGTTATTTCTCTATGAGAGAAAACACTTTCCAGCCTTGAGCTTGTCCCCTTGAGGGAGAAAGCTCCTACAGAGCCTCCTACACTTGAAGAGGCACCATGGGCCACCGGACTCTCAAAGTAAGATCCTTCCAACTCCTCCCAACAAATCGTGAACTCAGAATTTTATACTGTGGAACATTCCCTCTACAGGACCTTTCCTGGTCCTTCTTATAGGAGACATTTTACATTACAGTTTATTAACCACTCTTCCCAATTTTCACTCGGTGCACATCTATTTATTTATTTAGGCACTTTATATACCGTTGTTCCAAAAGAAAATCACAACGATTTACAAAATCTGCATGCATATTCATGGTCACATGCATCATCATATAATTTCTCATGCATGATGATCATTTATAACAATGATTTAGCTGTAGTTGATGGCTTCTGCTTTCCAATCAGAGGTTAGGTAGTCTCCCCCACCCAGAATCCTCACTAGGGGTTTAATCAGAGACGGAAAGGGCGCCTTCTTGGGAGATCCATCATATTTGCTTTCTCTTTATTCCTAATGGTATCATTCTCAGTTTCTTTGTGCTTATTGTCTCTCATCCCAAGACTCCTTTTCCTATTTTCTTCTTCTCTAAATTTCATTATTCCATCTCCTTTTTCCCCTCCCTTCACCTCCTTAGCATTCACCTTTCTTCAAAGCAATTTCTCTCCCTCTTTCTCTTCTCTACCTTTATCTCTTTCTGACATCACCACTTCTTCCCTTCTGCCTTTTCATATTTTATTATTTAAATTTAATCACCTATCAGAATCTCAAGATTAAGATTAAGCAAAACGAAATCTTACAATAATATGAAAAGAATAATACCAAAACAGCCACCACATTATGACACTGTAAAAACATACCATGCCAATAACCAAAACTGCTTAACAGCAGGACAGAAGGTTTAACACTCAACCCTCATGAATATCACTAGGGATGTGAATCGTTTTTTGACGATTTAAAACAATCGTCAGATATATTTTAAATCGTCAAAAATCGTTAGAGCCGCGATACAATAACAATTCCCCCGATTTATCGTCAAAAAATCGTAAATTGGGGGAGGGGGAAGGGCATGTGACAGGGCAAAGGTAGGGAGGGCATATGACAGGGCAAAGGTAGCGCTGGCGCCATTTTTAATATTGGCAATACGGCGCGAGTGCAGGAGGTCGCTCCTGGACCCCCGCTGGACTTTTGGCAAGTCTTGTGGGGGTCAGGAGGCCCCCCCAAGCTGGTCAAAAGTCCCTGGGGGTCCAGCGGGGGTCCGGGAGTGATCTCCTGCACGCGTGACATCAGGAGCCAGGAACCAAAATGGCGCCGGCGCTACCTTTGCCCTGTCATATGATAAGGGCAAAGGGCCACCGGCGCCATTTCTATTAACGCAGCCGTGGCCCGAGAGCAGGAGATCGCGCCGGGAGCCCCCCCCCCCCCCCCACTGGACCCCAGGTAATTTAAAACATTTTGGGGGGGTTCGGGAGGGGGTTATTTGTTTTAAAGGGTTGGGGTGGGTTTTAGGGTTGTTTTGGTGTGCCGGTTTTCCCGCCCTCCCCCGATTTACAATTTAAAAAAAAACAAAAAAAACACGACGATCAGATTTCCCTCCCCCCCCCCCCCAGCCAAAATCGATCGTTAAGACGATCGATCACACGATTCACATCCCTAAATATCACTGAGTAAAAGCCTGGGTAAACAGATGAGTTTTCAAAAGTTCGTAAAACCTTAATTAATTTCTCTCCAAAAGGGAGATCCATAACATTGGAGCCGCACATGTAAAGAGTCGTGCTCCAGCTTGGGCCCATCTGGACACCTGAGAGAAGGAAGACAGAAATGAAAATCTTTCCCTCGCCCAACACTAAGAGCCAGGACAAACAGCTTCAATCTGTCAGCCAAATAGCTTAATCCCATATCGTGCAGAGCCATAAAAGTCAAACGGAGAATCTTTGAATTCCGGCTGAAGGAGGTGGAAAAGAAGACGTGCAGGGGAGATAGGATACAGACCTTCAGATAACCAAAAGGTTTTAACGGTGCACGAACTTTGAACTTTTTCTGTTGGAAAGGAAACAGTAGAACTAGGGGGTCATGAAAAGAAACTTTAGGGGAGACGACACACAACCGACATCAGGAAATATTTCTTCACGGAGAGGATGGTGGATGACTGGAATGCCCTTCCAGAAGAGGTAGTGAGATGGAAAACAGTAAACTAATTGAAAAGGATATGGGATAAACACTGCGGATCCTTAAAGGGTGTATGGGGGGTAACCTGCACAGTGCAGCAGTTATTACCCTTAACGGAAGGCACAGGGATTATTACCCTTAACCAAAGAGCCCTGATGCTCATTACGCAACTGCAACGTTGCTCTAAGATTCGATGGCAGAGGGGAAAGGGGGAATTAGATTCAGATGACCGCCAACACTGGGCCCCAACTTTTATGGTCCAGGGTACTGAGAAGCAGACATTAGGAAAAAAAACGCAGGGACTGCTTCTGCGGCCAGGTCCAATAGCAAAGCCCATTCAGGCAGCATTATCTGAATTATCAAGAAGGCTGCTCAACCTGTAAATATGTTGCTAGCAACAATTTTGTTATGGGTTTGACAATTGCTGGGTTTTGATTGTAAATATTGCTACTGTAAGCATAAGGCCTGGGGGAAACCTGCACAGAGCGGCAGTTACTATCATCAGAAACTTGTTGGGCAAACTGGATGTATCATTAAGTCTTTTTCTGCCGTCATTACTATGATACTATGGCTCTGAACCCTGGCTCCGGATGGTATGTGATGCCAATGAAAATTAAAATCGGATAAACTTGATAAACTTGTTATCTAACTTTCCTTTTATGCATCGTTCATTGTATTTTCTCCTTTTATGCATCGTTCATTGTAATTTTCCTTTCTCAGTTACCTGTAAACCGACATGATGTGACCTACGAATGCCTGTATATAAAAAGCTTTAAATAAATAAATAAATAAATAAATAAATCTCGTGATTGTTTTGGGCCACAGTGAAGGTTCTTTAGCCAGTGTTAGTTCTTCGATTTAATCTTACATTTTTCCAAAGAAGAAGCAGTTTGGGTTTCTAGATCTCCTAAACCCACTAATGTTCTAGAATCAATAACGTTGACTGTTCACGGTACCCAGATTGTGTTTGTTAATATGGTTAGGAACTTGGGGTTTCAATCTGACTCAAACCTTTTCGTTCAGAGCACAGA